>NW_016826690.1:1493075-1504511 GCF_001698545.2 Rhinopithecus bieti
AAAAAAAAAAAAAAAAAAGTTTCTTTATGTGAACATTTTGAGTCAGTGATTTAGGTAGCTTTGAATATCAATTTTCATGAAAAGAACAAATGTGATAACATAAGCGGACAATGATCCATTTGTGTTGTGAAGGTAGCAGTAAATGGGTGACAATTTCTTGAAATCTGGGTATGTTCAAATGAGCAGAGCTGGCAGCGTGTCCCAGGCTTTATTGACAAAGGAATGCAGTGTCATTATCTATTACTTTGATGATTTATCTAGATCACAGTAACTGCTTCAAACCTAGAAAAAGGTAAAGGAACAAAAGAATTATTTTCAATGTTGCTGTGAATCCATATCAGCATTTAAGGGTCTGATTTAGAATGCTCCTTAAATAAGTTTAATTTCTTTATATAAGCAAGTGATAATTAAGTCAGCACCTTTTGATAGTAAGGAATAAGCTCACTTTTAAATTCTGTTCTCTCACAAACATTTTGTGACATTATAGAATCCAGAAATGTCAGCTATAAAAGAGACCCCAAGGATGATGTTCATTTCTCCCGCTTTACAAATGGAGAAACTGAGATTCCATGTGAATATGTCACTTAATCAAGAGAATTGACAACTAAATGAAAATTAGAACTTAAGTTTTCTAAATTCAGGTTCAGAGGCCAGCTTCAGTAAAAATGTAGGTGTTGGGAAAATAATAGAGTCGTTTCCATGAGATTGCAGCCATCTCTTCATTATTATGGTCATGAATATACATATCTCATTTATTTTTCACTGCTATGGCTCCATTTCTTATTTCAGAATGTAAAACCAGCAACTTTTCTCATCTCTTGGTAGCTGTATGAACATTAGCAATACAGAATTCAGTGGATTGGGACGTCTCCATTTCCTATTTATTTCTGATTACATTTTTTTTCTCAAGATGCATTTTGTTTTCCCATCTGGAATTCATTCTCTGGGAATCTCCTCTCTGAGAAAGCTTGAAAACCAAACAGTGTTTATTTTTTTTAATGACATTGCTTGCACTTTCATCCTGTAATATCTCCATTCAGAAATCTTTCATTGTTCCCAATTCCTTTCTAGATGAGATCGCAAATTCTCTGCTTAGCTTTCAAGGATCAACACACTTTCAATCACCTTTTCTTAACACTTTACAAAACCCACCTGGCATATTAATCAAACTGACTTTTTGTAGCCTCTGATTAGTCTCATTTCTGTACCTTTGCTTGTTTATGTTTTCCCTTTCTTCCTGCCCACAAAAGATGTAAGATCTCCTTTTAACTGTGAAAATCTCTAGACTGTAGTGCTTCTCTTCTCTTGCACTCCTGGCTGTGTGAATATAAAACATGGAAGAGGTTATCCCAGGTGTGGTGCTCACCTGTCTGGGTGAGGCTTTCATCTCCTGAGTTCTGGTCTCTGTTTGCCTGCTGTATGAGTCATTTCTATGCTGCTGATAAAGACATACCAGAGACTGGGCAATTGGCAAGAGAGAGAGCTTTAATGGACTCACAGTTCCACGTGACTGGGGAGGATTTGAAATCATGGCAGAAAGTGAAAGGCACAGCTCACATGGTGGCAGGCAAGAGAAGAGAGCTTGTGCAGCGAAACTCCCCTTTATAAAACCATCAGATCTTCTGATAGTAATTCATGATCAAAAGAATAACACGGGAGAGACCTACCCCCATGATTCAACTACTTTCCACAGGGTCCCTCCCACAGCACGTGGGAGTTGTGAGAGTTAAAATTCCAAATGAGATTTGGGTGGGGACACAGCCAAATCATATCACCTGCCTACACCTGACTTCCTTTTTGATCCTTCTTTCCTGATTTGAACTTTCAGGACTTGAATCTCTCCTGTCCTTGCCTTTTTAAGACCAGAGTTAAGCTTCAACTTGCTCATTTCAAAAACCTCCTACTGACAAGCACTATCAATTTGCTACTCATCACTGGGGATGATGGCAAAAATGACCCAATCAATTTTCTGCCTTCAGTTCCATCTAAAATGAGTGCACAGACACATAGGTGTGTTGAGATGACTTATTTTGTTTTTGTTTTCTTTTGGATGGGTATAGTTTTTGATTTTCATAAAATCCTCCTGAAAACAATTTTATTTAGAAATTAAACATTATTAATACTATATATCAAGGCAAGCAACTTTCTTTGGAATATAATACCTCCTGGAAATCAATGCAGGTTGTTTTACCTTTAGATTACCCCAGATGCCCAGAGCATTTCTTTACTGGTGAAATACAGAATTCTTCATTCAAGTGACCTGAGAGGAAGGGTCAGCAGTGACCTCAAAAGTATTTCTTCTTAAAATAAGGGACATGTGTGTGCTTAAAAACAGAGGCATCAGAAAGGGGAGGATGAATAGATTATATTTTTTAAAAATTGGTGAGGCCAGGCACAGTGGCTCACGCCTGTAATCCCAACACTTTGGGAGGCTGAGATGGGCAGATCACCAGGTCAGAGATCAAGACCATCCTGGCCAACATGGTGAAACCCCATCTCTACTAAAAATACAAAACGAATTAGCTGGGTATGGCGGCATGTGCCTGTAATCCCAGCTACTCAGGAGGCCGAGGCAGGAGGATGGCTTGAACCAGAGAGTCGGAGGTTGCAGTGAGCCGAGATCACGCCACAGCACTCCAGCCTGGTGACATAGTGAGACTCTGTCTTAAAAAAAAAAAAAAAAAAAAAAAAGGTGGGTAAGAGCAACGTCCCTCAGAAGTTATAAATGAATGGGCATTAGTGCATAGCTATCTTTCTTTTTCAGGTTACCCCTTATGGAAAAAGGTTCACAGTTACCATAACAACAATTAATAAAGCCATATTTGCTGGAAAAATCTTATTCAACAGCAAAGTATCACAGTAAGAGAAACGAAGCTTAGTAATTTAATATATAGATATAAAAATAAACCTTTGGTAGTTTTGCCTGAAAGAAGGACAGTGAGTATCTTAAACGTCTTAGGGAGTTTTTACAAGTGCTCTAGCCCTTGCTTTCTGTTTTCTACTTAAGCAAACTTTATTGCTTTAACCAATGAGTTACAGAATCTATGACTGGTAATTTTAGTCAAAAACATGAATTCAATTAGATATAAAGATGCAATCTTGGCATATGTTCTTAAATGAGTCAAACCTCCTATTTTAATAAAGAAGGTAAATGAGCCCAAGTCCATATTTTATGGCCATTGCTCAGTGAAGGACTACATACTCTATTCAGTCACCCACATAAGAAATCAGTAATTTTTGTTATTCTTCTTCCTATTACTTTTCACATCTGGTTGAAAACAAATTCAGTCACCTTCCAAAATATCTTTCACCAATTTCTTCTCTTATTATTCCACTGCTACTGCCTTCATTCACCTCTGTATCACTTCTAATTTACCTTTTTTTTTTTTTTTTTTTTTTTGAGACAGGGGTCCCCCAAGCTGGAATGCAGTAGCACAATTCTTCGCCTCTGAGAGTTCAACTTTTCTAGTTTCCACATACAAGTGAGAACATAGTGTTTGTTTTTCTGTATCTCATTTATTTCACTTAGCATAATGCCCTCCAGGTTCACACTCAGGTTGTTGCCAATTTAAGTTTATTTTCCTAACAAAGCTCTGAGTTTTCATTCTAAGCCAACAAACACTATTAGCAGAAAGATCCCATGCTCCCATTTCCAAGAAAAGGATCCCTCTCTCATGTTGACACTTCCAATTCAGTGACTGTCTAAAAGCATTTATGCCTGGCCTGTGACTAAACCACTTCTACTAATCAGAATAAGTATTCAATAAACTTACTACAACCTCTGCCTCCTGGGTTCAAGCCATCCTCCCACCTTAGCCTCCCACGTAACTGGCACTACAGGCACACACTATCATGCCTGGCTAATTTTTGTATTTTTTGTAGAGATGGGGTTTCACCATGTTGCCCAGGCTGGTCTCAAACTTCTGAGCTCAAGCTATCTGCCTGACTCGTCTTCCCAAAGTGCTGGGATGACAGGTGTGAGCCACCACACCTGGAGACTTCTAATTTACATTGCTGTATAATAGTGTCCACGTTTCTGGAACATTCCTCCAATAATGGCTCCACCACACAAATGTCAATGTTTCGTTTCTTCTAAAATGTAGGTATAACCATATCATGTAACTACCGCCAATGAAGGAGCCATTTCAGTGGTTTCTCACGGCCTACAGAATACAATTCATATTTACTATGTGACATTTACTAACCTGTGAAGTCTTGAGTCCAAGTTACCTAGATTCAAACATAATAGATATCCAATACAGATTTTTTGAAAGAAAAATGAGAGTATGCCAAACAGGATCAAATGAATAAGATTGTTCAGTTTGCCCTTGGCATTCCTTTTTGTTCATCTGTTCTGTAGATTCAATGATCATCACCCTCCATACATCCACTGTGCATTCATTCTGGGCACCGGTCACTGTCCCATATGCCAAGTAAACAGAAGCAAACAACACAACCCTTAGGTCCACCCTAATAGGGTTAATAACTCATGGTAGAGTCAGATATTAAACAAGTTAATACACAGATGAATGCAGAATTACTAATTGTCATAATTGTTTAAAAAAAAGAAAAGAAGTGTGTTCCCTGAAAAGAGAGGAAGGTAGACTGAATTTAGTATAAGCGATGGTGAACTCAGGGAAGCACTCGCCTCCTGAGATCTGATGTAGGACATGATCAGTTATCCAAGAGAAAACTGGGAGAAGAGCATTTTAGGCAGCGAGAACAAGTATGTTTGCTTTGTTGTTGCTGCTGCTGTTGTTGTTTTTGTTTGTTTTTGTCTCATTCCTTCTCGAAGATGCTATACATTCCCATGTTTACACTTTATCGTGATATCGACTCTGTTGCCTGGAGTGCTCTTCTCTGTCATTTTATATGTAGTGGAATTGTTCTTATCATATCATGTTTTTGTTTTTTTTAAAATATTAAAACTGTCCTTACCCCTTCAGGCTGAACTTACTTTGCGTCCTCCCTTTATTCACTCCTTTCAATTGCAATTTTCCCATTGCTTATAGTGAACTGGGTAATTTATTTTTCTCTAGAAGACAAACCTTCTAGAAGGGAGATACAACTTCTTTATTCTATTCAATAGTAGGTCCTCTGTGTTATTGAAGACATGAGGAAAAATGAATTCAGATTATTGGGAGACAAAGGGGAATATTTTTCAAGTCACCACTTCAAAGGATAGTTTGTGACTCAAAATCTAAATATATTTAAGAAAGATATGGTTAAATAAATTAATGCTAGATTAACAGAAATTAAAATAAATGAATGTTGTTTTAATATAGATCCTTACTTTTTTTAAGACAAATTTATACCCAGGGGAATAAATATTCTCCAACTTATTTTCCTTGTTCATTGGAGACAAAAAGTTGATTTGGATTAGTTAGAATCAAAACCTGTTGTGACAGCCCTTATATAGAAATTTTAATAGAATCATGTCTGGATAGAAAATAACATGGTTTACATTAAACTTCCACTTTCAGTCCAATAAGCTTGGCCATTTTCTCTTGTTGGGGGCTTCCATTCTTTGAATGTTTCTAAAGCCCAACTCCTAGAATCCCTGGCCGGGCGTGGTGGCTCATGCCTGTAATCCCAGCACTTTGGGTGGCCAAGGTGGGAGGATCACGAGGTCAAGAATTCAAGATCAGCCTGGCCAACATGGTGAAACTCTGTCTCTACTAAGAATACAAAAATTAGCCACACGTGGCGGTGCACGCCTGTAATCCCAGCTACTTGGGAGGCTGAGGCAGGAGAATCGCTTGAACCCAGGAAGCAGAGGTTGCAGTGAACCAAGGTCACACCACTGCACTCCAGCCTGGGTGACAGAACAAGACTCCATTTAGGGAAAACAAAAAACAAACAAAAAAAGAATCCTTGTCGTAGTCTGTTCTCACACTGCTAATAGAGACATACCTGTGCCTGGGTAACTCATAAAGCAAAAAGATTTAATGAACTCACAATGCCACATGGCTGGGGAGGCCTCATAATCATGGTAGAAGGTGGAGGAGGAGCAAAGTCATGTCTTACATGGCGGCAGGCAAGGGAGTGTGTGCAGGGGAACTCCCCTTTATAAAACCTGCAGGTTTCATGAGACTTACTCACTATCATGAGAATAGCACAGGAAAGACCTGACTGCATGATTAATTACCTCCAACTGAGTCCCTCACACGACATATGGGAATTATGGGAGCTACAGTACAGATGTGATTTGAGTAGGGACACAGCTAAACCATATCAATCCCCTACAAAGCCCAGCAAAGCTGACTTCCATCATAGTCTTCTGCAGTCTCTCTGGCCACTTTCCTTCCTGTTTACCTCATGCTTCTGCTCCATCCTCACTGGCCTCCTAGGACCCTTGAACATACCCACCTTGTTCCTGCTCCTGAGCCCTTTGACTTGGGTTTGTTGTGCTAGAATCACTACTCCACAGATATCAGATAACCCTATGGCTTGTTCTCTCTTTTCCATTAAGTTCTGCTAAAAATGATACCTTATCAATAAGGCCTTCTAAAACCTCTAATTTCAAGAATACTTATCCATTTACTAATCATCTTCCCGTCATGCCCTATTTTCCCTATAATGAACACCATCTGAAATACTGTGTTTTTTTTTTTATTATTTACTATAATATAAAACTGTAGGTTGTTCACTGTTGTCCCCCAACTGTAGGCACTCTATAAATCATCATTGAAGGAAATGCATATTATCTTTGCACTCAGCATCACTGGGTAGTTAATGCTATTTTATTTTTCAAATGTTATAAAATCAATATATGTTAATTGAAGAAAATTTCCAAGCTGTAGAAAATAGAAGAAAATGAAAGTCAACAATTATCTAGCAATCAATATGGTACCATGATTGACATTTTGTTTTACATATTATTTCAGTCATTTCTTTACCTATATTTATTTCATAAAATGAAGATCATATTATAAATACTATTTTATACACTACCTTTTTAGCCTACCATGCCATAAACATTAATCAATTGAATAAGGATTTTTCTGCAGCTTCACCCTTACTGGTTCTAGAGTGCTCCATTGTTCACTCTGTACATCTTGAATGCATGGCCTAATCTGAAGTTACTTAAGCCAGGTACACTGGGAAGATGCTTACCTACAGCACTTAGTTATTTAAAGCTAAGTGGGTTAAGTAGTCTAGGAAATAGACTTGGTTGTCAATAAGTACATTGCTTATTGTTAAATACTAACTTTCAGTTAACCAGTTAATGAAACCAGAGAGTCAAAAATTGCAACATTTACCAGTGGACCAATAAAGTACAATTCAAATGAGCCCTGCCCTGAGGAAGATTGTCAATCAAAGCTTTAAGAGTACTCAAGTTCATTTAGTCATATTGCAGTTGACTTTGACAGTCTTCAGATTATTGGTTTATTAAAAATTCTAGGTAGCTTGACCTTCTTATGAGACTGTAGAATTTGAGTTAAAAAAAGAAAAGTCTACTGTCACCACTGTGTTAAAGATTAAAACCTCTGCCTAGCTCCTGGGTGGTGATTCAATTTTTGAATACTGTTTCCTTTTGTCGCATCAAGTTATGAAATTAAAACTTGAATTTGTTTTCCAGATTACACCAAGGGTATTGTTATTATATTATTTTGTATTGTAGAGTTTTTTTTTCTTTAAATTAGAGATCTCACTTCGAGGAGACAAAAACTTAATTAAAAAAAAAAAGCCTCACAAATCTATTTCATTTCCAGTATATTACATTTTCAGTAGATAGTTGAAACCTGATTCATCTGTTATACCATCTGTCGGAAAATTGCTGCAGCTGTTAAAAGTCCAGGCAAAAATTCTGAAACTACGTCTTGGAAGTTAATTTGCCCTTGGTACATGGCAGACCAGACAAATTTTTTATTTGATTTACAACCAAGATTCCTCCCAAACATGGACTGATTTTTCTAGCTATACTACTTCATTTCATTATTATTTTAAACATAGCTATTAATAAACCAAAAAGGAAAATGAAAGAAAACTGTACTGAACTAATTTTAAGATTAAAAACACATTGAATATTCATTGCCATAAGCTATTAAAATTGCACTGATTGTGTTCAGTATTTTTCAAAATATATGAAGAGTTCCTATGGTGTGCTCTACATTCTGCATATTGGGAAAGAAAATAAGTTCTCTTCCTCAAAAGAGGATCATCGGCAGAGAAATCAACATATAAACCAATATTGATCATAATAGACTTTCAGTGATACAGAATGAAAATATTAGGAACACCAAAGTCTTATGTTCTTTTAGGACTAAAATAGATGTAAAAGAGCTAACTCACAATAGTCAATAGCTTCAAGTCTCAAAAAACTCATTTGCTGGAGCCAAGATATTTAAAAAGTTCTAGAGTCATGTACTACACTGATGAGTTAGACAAGCCCTCTATATAATTCAGGGGTTCCAAATTGCAAGTCATTTTAAGTTGTTGTAGATCAGAGGTGGTATTTCTTATGTGGGATACAGTAAAGTAGATCTATGTGTCAGATCATGGGATGAAGCCATTTCTCTTTTGCAATGCAGATTTTAAAATGAAAAATACAAAAATATATCTTAGAAGCTAAACAGATGAAGTGAACACATCTCAGTAGTCAAAACTAGGACCTACTTTGCCTTGCTTGATTTTAGATGGATTTATTTCTTATCATTGTCAGTAATTCATTGATTCAACAGCTCTCTGTAAGGCTGTGCTGTGCTGCATGACAGATTTTGAGGCTCTGGGAATACAGAGTGGACAAGTCAGGCACCTGCCTTCCTCTCATGGTATTTACAGTCCAATCAACAAGAAAAGTAATAAATTAAAAACAAACTAGATAATTTCAGATTGTAGTGGATACTGTGAAACAAAACAAGACAGTGTGATAGAATAGCAAGCAGTGTCTCAGGAGAATGAAAACAGGAATTGAGATGGTTAGTTTAGATGAATTGGTCAGAAAAAGTGAAGGTGGTGTTTGAGTCAGAATCAGAGTGGAAAGGAACCAGCTCTTTGAGACCTGGTACAGAGAATTTTAGCTGGAAAGCAGAGAGGATGGAAAGGCCTTTGTACAAAGGTGTGCTTGGTGTATCTGAAAAAGGGAGAGGAGAGTGAATCTAGAGCTTAGTGACCCAGAGAAGGAGTGAAATAAAATAGCGCCAGAGATATCTTCAGGGCCAGACCATCTTGGACCCAGTGGAGCTTGGATTTTATACTAAATAAGAGGGGAAGCCATCAGGAAGTCCTCAGGGCATGGCAAAATCTAATGCCCAGTTTTAAAAAATCCATCTGACAACTGTGAAGAAAATGGATTGTAAGTAGATAAAGATTGAAGCAGGAAATAAGTGCCCAATAAATATTTATTGAATGAATAAATGAAATACAGTTGATGTATTTTGCTGAGGCTATTCAATGTAGGCATATCCATTAAATTGCTGATTATATATGGGTTTCTCTGAGAACATCTATTTAAAACTGTAGAAACCGCTTTCTTTCAGTTAAAAGATGTGGGTCTAATTTGGCACAGAAAATATTGAAATTGCTGCAATATTATTGTACAGGGTAACATTTCACGTAAATTTTTGGAATTAAATTGAGAAGTGGTGAGAACAATTTCACAACGTCAATATTAGATCTGCATAGCCCAATGCAACGTTTACAATTTTACATGAAGTCACTATAGAAGCCATTTGTCCCAGATAACTAGACTTCAAAAGTACAGGCCTTATAATCTGGTACAGTTTGTCTTTTGTCCTGACTTGAATATCCTTTAGCTGTGAGATCTGAAGCCTCCTCATCTATAAAATGGTAATACTACCCATCTCAGTAGGTTACTGTGATAACTCAATGAGATGACCCGACGAAAATATTTACCTGCCTATCACATAAGTATTCAATAAATGATTGTTATAACTATCAATTGATTTGTTGATTGTGGTTTAATGATCTCTGCCATCTGTATATTCATCATGGTCCAGATTGGAAGGATTGTGATGGGAGGTGGGAAGGCTGCCTCATTCGTGCTCACCACTGTAATGCCTATGGTAGCACATTGGGTTTTGTCTCATTAAATGGAAAATGAAATAAAAGAGTAAATGTGGTCACCTCTATCTAGTAGGAAACGAGATATAGTAAAAAGGAAAAAGGAAGGCAGATGAATTTATTTTATTCGCTTAGGAATTCCCACTGTGTGTCAGATAAGGTATGTCCAATCAGTTGATTTCATTCCAATTCCATTCTCTTTAGCTTTTTCCCAAATTAGCATTTGATGACAAACTAATTGTACTTCTCTTCATGGTCCTTCTCTTTGATAAGTTCTTTTGTGAACTTATTTATAGACTCTATGAGAAAATAATTAATTCTCAATGCGATTATATGACCTGTTTTAGCAATGATCTAGCACTCTCGTATTTTCTGTGCAAAGTTAGTTACCTCTGCCACACACAGCCTAATGTAAATAATAAAAGGTCTGTAATGTAAAATGAAATATATACAATAAAAAAGCCATATTTGTATGGGAATTTCTTTTTTCTTTTTTTTTTTTTTTGAGGCAGAGTCTCGCTCTGTCGCCCAGGCTGGAGTGCAGTGTCGCGATCTCGGCTCACTGCAACCTCCACCTCCCGGGTTCACGCCATTCTCCTGCCTCAGCCTCCCGGGTAGCTGGGACCACAGGCGCCCGCCACCACGCCTGGCATTTTTTTGTACTTTTAGTAGAGACGGAGTTTCACCGTGTTAGCCAGGATGGTCTCGATCTCCTGACCTCATGATTCGCCCGCCTTGGCCTCCCAAAGTGCTGGGATTACAGGGTGAGCCACCGTGCCCGGCCAGGAATTTCTATGATAGATCAGTAAGTGAAAAGATACGTAAAAGACCATATTGTAAATGTTTTTTTTGTGTGTGCATATCTAAATATCTGTTATGTTAAATGCTGCATCTGTGTATATGTACTATGAAGACTAGTACTAGCGATGACTTCTATGGATTATTAGGTTCTGTCTAATTGTATTGCATGAAATTCTACAGGAGCAAGAGAAAGATGTGTCTTATTTTCAACAGCAAAGAGTAGTCCAGGGAAGCTGGAGCAAGAGATACACAAAAGCAATGTATGAACCATAAAAATGGGAGGAAAATATGGTATAAGTGAAGATATATAAGATAGATTGAGGCCGGGCGTGGTGGCTCACGCCTGTAATCGCAGCACTTTGGGAGGCCGAGATGGGTGGATCACGAGGTCAGGAGATCGAGACCATCCTGGGTAACACGGTGAAAACCCGTCTCTACTAAAAATACAAAAATTAGCAGGGTGCAGTGGCAGGCACCTGTAGTCCCAGATACACGGGAGGCTGAGGCGGGAGAATGGTGTGATGGTGTGAACCCCTCCAGCCTGGGCAACACAGCGAGACTCCATCTCAAAAAAAAAAAAAAAAAAAAAAAAAAAAAAATTGAGGAGGA
>NW_016826690.1:1507248-1514173 GCF_001698545.2 Rhinopithecus bieti
AAAAAAAAAAAAAAAAAAAAAAAAGATAGATTGAGTAGCAGTCAATGGGTTCTTTGCCCTAAGAAGGAGCATACATTTTTATAGCATATTTCTATAACTCTGAATGTTTAACCATTGATTTTATATTGTTATGATTTAAAAATCGAGAACAACAGGGTCAAAACAGGAAGAGGACTTTTGAAATAATGGAAAAACTAAGGAAACTTTGGGTAAGATAGGATTAAACAAGTCGCTCAAATTTATGTTGCTAGGAATAAACTCTAAATATTTTGACTCTAAGGAGCATACTGCTACCTCTGAAAGTCACACCTGTCACCAAAAAATCGTAATTATATCAAGTTAAGTTAAAAATTTTTGACCCTCAACTATGTCCAAATATTTATTATAAATATTGGAAGAGAATATCATATTCTGTTTCTTGTACTTCCTGTGTTATTGAAGAAAAATATGTGATAATTAGAAAATGTAAAATATAAATAAAATTTAGACAAAATTTGGCTTGCAGACATCAGGAGTAATTTAAGAAGCTCTGGCCAAACCTCCCAACAAACGTGTGTTCTGCTTCCCATTCTGCCTTGTTCCTTATGACTAAAACGATCTTGAATCACAAGCTGAATAACAAGCTCTTCTCTGGCTTCCCAAGTAGCACAGCGGTTCCTCAAGAGATCTGTTGTCTTCCCCCTGATGTCCATTTCGGGGTCTGGTGTCCCATCTCAGTGCTCCAGGACTGCACCTTGCCTTCTGCTCCTGGGTGTCCCAATGCTGTCTGCCCTCCCACATTTCTGACTGTCATTAGTTATTGCATTAACTAGTGACCCTGAAATGGACATCAGGGGGAAGATAAAAGACCTCTTGGAGGAACCGCTGTGCTGCTGATGATGGAAAGGAATAGTCATAACGTGTGATGCAGGGTAAATGTGCAGGTAGAGGTAGAGTAGCTCCAACTTCAAAAGGTAGAAGTTGACTGTATATTTAAGACCACAGAGTGATGTGTTCAACTCAGAATGTGCCTTTTGCCATGGATTTTTTCCTGACATAAAAATCAGGATGTTATTGCTAGAATTTCTGTGCAGCTAGCACTGTCTCGTTCTTGAGTCATTTGTTGCTTTTAGTTGTTTTCCTCCATTAGACTTATGTTACCAAATGGGTCATATAAAACATCTATTTGAAGTGTTATAGCTTAAACATATATTGTTTTGTGAAAAAATTTCAGACAGTATATTTCAGCAAGAATGCATTTGAAAACCATACTCTTGTGTCAATTACATATATCCTGAAGTCCTTTAATCTTGTAAACTCCTGCCAGTATCCCTTGCCAATAGCCACACCTCTCAACTGTATCTTTTAGGTAAAGGGCAACAGCTATTTCATGTCTATTTGCCAATAATTTCCTCTGCTCCAGCTTGAGTTAGTACAGAATTCTTATAGCTAGTCTGCCTTCATGATTGACTGAAATTGTGTGAAAATAAAACTCAAGGCCCATCTGCTCTTCTAGTTTTCATCCAAGATTCCCTGGAAGGGAAGTACACTGGAGGCCAAATATTTGCCATCGCTGTGTATGGCTGTAGTTTTGGAAGACATCCCAGTATGGGAAAGCACAATACCGGATTATTTCAGTGTTAGTTCTCCTTTTCTCTCCCTCCTTCCCTCCTTTACTATTATATAAAAATTCTAACTTTCTCCAGGGATTTGCCTGATTGCCTAGTATTTAATGTCTGCAGGAGATTGAGATACATGTTTTAGCACAACAATAAAGTGGACTTTTTAGAATGCATAATGAGTAATAACCATTATTACAGTTGGAAATAAAAATGGATAGTATATTGTAATAGTCAGTGTGGCAATATGTGCTTGTGTGGAATGCCGCTACAACCATCTCTGGGAAATGTCAACTTCATTGTGGCCTCTTTCATGTTGCTTGAGGTGTTCCCTTTTTCTAAAATTTACTTAACCCTCTTTCCACCTATCTCTAATCTCTAATTTCTTCAGATTCTATTTGTTATTTATATGGTATCTGACACTGTAAGTAATCATTAATCATTCTGATCCCTAAGTTCCTTCAATATTTGTTACACTAGATAAGAGGTTGGGAAACTTACTCTGTAAAAGCTCAGATAGTAAATAGTTTAGTTTTGTGGGCCATATGATATCTATTGCAATATTCTACTGCTGTGTGAAAGTCATCAGAGACAATACATAAATGCATGATGTGTAACTGTGCTCCAATAAAACTTTACTTACAAAAGCAATCTGTGGGCTGGGTTGGGCCTACAGGCCATAGTTTGCTAACTCTTGGTGGTTGACACTATTTTGGAGTTTTCAGAGCTTGAGAGAAACTTAGTTAAATTTCCTCATGTTACTTGTGTGTCACCTGTAGGAAAGGGGTTCATTGACATATTCATGGTCACACATTTATGATGGAGCTAATGAGCAACTCAACTAACTAATTATGAGATCTAATGAGCGACTCAACTAACAACAACCCTACATTTCTAGTTTATTTGTGACTTTTAGTATTTCATTTTCTTCTAGTTAGCACTGAATTTTAAACCATTTTGTATTACTCTTTTGTTACTTCATGTTTAATTACTTTTTGTGGATTCATTTATTACTGCCACTTATGGAGGAATAGACCATATATTTGTATGTGTATGTGTGCATATATACAAATGGAATGTAGCAAAGTCGAATTTTATATATATCTATACACACAAACACATATAATCTGTCTGAAGTAGTGAAAACAGCAAAATGCAGTGTAAGATCTCAATAAATATTCGTGATTAATGTCCTCCAGGAGAAAATACAGTAATTGTTGCATTTTTTAGCTTAGTAATATGATTATAGATTATGTTTTAATTTGGAAGAATGTGAGATTGCTAGTGCTTCACATTCTGATAATAATTTTGCAGTCACATTTTTAAAAAAATGCTTATTTGCCCTGGTCTTCACTAATCTCAATTTAATTCTAATTGCTATTCTGAATAATTACATAATTTTTTCAAATCATTACTTAATTTTTTAATTTTAAAATTGATTTTATTTGATTTTTTAAATTAGCAAAATTATAAAATTTGATACTCAGATGATCAATTTGTTACAGAAGCCAATTTGTTTAATGTAATAACTCTAAACTATATTATGGCTTTATAAATGCTACATTTAAATTCCAAATTTAAATTAGCTATTGGATCATTTAACCAGTTATCAACTTAGTTTAATTACATTCAATGCAACCATATCTAGGCTTTGGATATTCAGTTTTAGAAAATGTGTCATGCATTATTATCAAGTATCAGCTAGCCTGACTGAGCAGGTATGGACTAGAAAAAGTTTTTCCTAGCATGAGCCTGCTGATTTCTAACGTAGCTTTCTTCCTCATTTTCTTCATATTTCTACTCAAATACTACCTGATCATGTTGTCAAGGCTTGCCTTGAGAAGTCAGCATAGAATGGCAATTCTCTTCCTCTCCACCTCACCCCCACTCCCTGCCCAGTGTTTTATATTTAATGTTCCTTGTTAGTATTAATTACCACAACATACTATAAATGTACATTTTTTTTGTTGTTGGGATGTTTCTTCCCACTAAAACATAAGCTCTACAAGGGCAGGGCATTGTTAATTTCGCTTTCAGCTGACTTCAGTGCTTGGCACAACATAGACACCTGATGCATATTTAAATGAATGAAATGAACATGAGTGAATGCTAGCACATTTCTAATATAATGGGAACATTAGAAGGAATGTGTACTCCAATTAGAGGCAACACTTATCTCAAAAATTATAAAAAGTTGTAATCAAATATATCAGAAAGGAAAATCAGGGATGTATATTTGTGCTCACTTACAGCTAAACAAGGTAGATGTTTCTGATTAATATGAAACCCATCAGTTTAGATGATAGCTTTGCAAATTGATACTTTTAAAACAAATTTTATGTTCTTTACATTCTTTTACATCTAACTTTCTGGGGAACTTATTTATACACACATGCCATATTTCCCAGAGGTGCTTGCAGTATAACTAAGAAAAATAAGCAATTTAAAAAATATTATATGAAGACAGATTCGTTCATTTTAATTTCCAATTTGTATACAATTGAGTGGTGAGATAATAAATAATAATTCATTTTTCCAGTATCACTGGTGACTTCATTTAAGTGAATTTACAAGAAAATTAGTTTATTCTTTCTGTTGGTAAGTTGTTTCTGCTTAAAATTTCTGAGAGAGAAACCATTTTGAATATATAGAGAAAATTTTCTGTCTTATTAAACAGAGTTCTGAGCATAAACATTTGTTCGGAATTTAAGACCATCACTCTAAAAATTAAGTGTTGTAGCATGTTATAATATGAGATCATGCTTCCAGACTCTTTGAGGTTCATTGGGTTTAGTACATTCATTCATTTATCCTACAAATGTTTTTAGAGCATGTGCCGAGTACCATTGTTCAGATCACTGGAGAGTAAGCATTAGGCCAACTATCTAAAACTTCATTTCAGATAGAGCTTTCTGTCTAGTGGGAGAGAAAGGCAACAAAAAATTAAATGAATAACAACATAACATGTCAGGTGGTGCTAAGTGGTATGACAAAAAATAAAGCAGGGTGTGGATACAGAGACTGATGGCAACAAAATGCTGGGTGAACTACCAAAGCCTGTCTCCAGTGGCGAAGGTGACATTGAGCAGAGACCTGTGACAAGAGAGGATAGTTGGACTAGGAATTGCAAAGGCTTACAGCAGGGACAGGCTTGTTTTTAAAGGAAAAGGAGGCGCCAGGAGCAGTGGCTCACACCTGTAATCCCAGCACTTTGGGAGGACAAGGCGGGCAGATCACGAGGTCAGGAGATCGAGACCATCCTGTCTAACATGGTGAAACCCTGTCTTTACTGAAAATACAAAAAAAAAATTAGCTGTACGTGGTGGCACGTGCCTATAATTCCAGCTACTCAGGAGGCTGAAGCAGGCGAATCGCTTGAACCTGGGAGGCAGAAGTTGCAGTGAGCCAAGCTCGCACCACTGCACTCCAGCCTGGGTGACAGAGCGACACTCTGTCTCAAAGAAAGAAAGAAGAAGAAGAGGAAAGGGGTCATGGTGGCTGGACAGGAATAGACAAGGACCTGGGGAAAGAGATGAGAATAGTGCTGTGGCCATCATAGGCCACTGGGTGGCAGGGTGGCAGGGGTTGGTTGCCGGGGGGACTTCGAACCGTATGCCAAGTTGAGAGCAGGAGCCAGAGAACAATTTGAATACAGCAGCCACACGTTCACTTACAGTTTAAATAGTGTTTCTTCAGCTGCTGCAGGCAGAACTATAGCAGAGTGAGAGGGGAAGCAGGAAGACCACACAGTCTTTTGTAACATAGAGCTCTGGAAGCTGTGTGTGCACGATCTGTAGCTGTGGAGTTGAAGTGGGCAGTAGGACTTGGAACATCCCAGTCTCAGAAGACATAGCCCTCCATGCCATCTCCCAGAGAGGGAGGGTAGACTCAGAACAGTCCTGGCCACGTTAACATTAGAAACACTTAGGCATTGGTAAAATGAGAAAGATCCATCAAAGGAATCAGAGAGCAAGCAGTTAATGAGAAAAAAGGGGGAAAAAAAAAGTTAATGACATTATAAAAGCCAAGTGCAGAAAGTGTTACAAATAGAATTGAGGTATCGCCTGGTTCCAGTGCAGTTGATTGGTTGAGTATGATGGGAACTGATTAATTTTTCTGTCAGTGATAATTTTCAAGTTGGTGAATATTCTGTCTTTACTTGCTGATGTCTCGTTCGTTCTTTCTTTCTCTTTCTCTCTCTTTCTCTCTATCTTTCTTTTCTTTTCTTTTCTTTTCTTTCTGATGGTGTTTCTCTCTTGTTGCCCAAGCTGGAGTATAGTGGCGTGATCTTGGCTCACCGCAACCTCTGCCTCCCAGGTTCAAGCAATTCTCCTGCCTCAGTCTCCCGAGTAGCTGGGATTACAGGCATGCACCACCATGCCCAGTTAATTTAGCATTTTTAGTAGAGACGGGGTTTTTCCATGTTGGTCAGGCTGGTCTTGAACTCCTGACCTCAGGTGATCCACCCGCCTCAGCCTCCCAAAAGTGCTGTGATTACAGGTGTGAGTCGCTGCTCCCAGCCTCTTTTTTCTATTCTAGTAGGAACACGTAACATGAGATCTGCCTTGATAAGTGTGCATGATTATCTAGAGGTATAATATTGCACACCAGATCTCCAGAACTTAGTCATCCCACATAACTGAAATTTTATACGTGTTGGTTAGCAACTCCCCATTTCTTGGTCTTTTGGCTTTGATAAGAGTCCTCTTTGTCTTTCCTCCTCCAACCTTAGTAATTCTAGTGCTCTGTTCCTATAATGTATAAATACCTGAAGATTTCCAGGAGATGCCAGATACCGAAACTTATTACAGGAACAAGCTCAGTTTTACTCATGATTCTCAGATAGCAAGGCTGAGGTGAAGTCCTTCAGAGTAATGCACTTTGCTGTGGTTTTCTGTTTGAATATCAGGGTTATATAAACTGCTCCTGTGTTATATTTTGGATAATAGAAGTCCCTAAATTCCTTTGCTAAATATTGTTTCAAATATTTATAAAAGACATACCAGAGTCAATGATTATTTTAACTAACACATACCAATAATTATTTAGAAATTGTTACTGAGTGTCTCTCTCCCTCTCTGTCTTTTGTTTTCAGAAAAATGTGATGAGCCCCTCGTCTCTGGACTCCCCCATGTGGCTTTCAGCAGCTCCTCCTCCATGTCTGGTAGCTATTCTCCCGGCTATGCCAAGATAAACAAGCGAGGAGGTAAGCCAAATTTTGATTCATTTATCAATAAACATGTTAAATAAGAACATGTTATATTTACAGCCATATATATATATATATATATATATATATATATATATATATAATATATATAAACACA
>NW_016826690.1:1514350-1525385 GCF_001698545.2 Rhinopithecus bieti
TATATATATATATATATATATATATATATATATACAATATATATAAACTCACACCACAGATGTTGGCAGACACCAGAAATCATTCTTGCCACTTCTGTTAAAAGATCCATAGAAACCATTAACCTCTCACGTGATCTCCATTGGGGAATGACATAGGAAAACTTGGGCTGGAAGTGAGAGATACTAAGTCAAAATGGAAGACATTTTGAAGTTGTCTGGGATAATAAAGTCAAAATGGCATAAACATTTAGAGTTCAAATTCCTATTAATCAGAAAATAGTTTAGAAAGATGTAAGAAGGAATCGACTCCCACAGTGTGTACTGTGTATTAAACAGAGCACTTTGTATTTACTGTATATTAATGTAAAAACTTAGTTCCTATTGAAAATGCAAAGGACCCTTATAATTTTTCCTCCTGTACCCAGAATGTACCTCTATTATAAAATCTGTATGAAAAATAGTTAGATATATGCAACTACAACGTGCGTTCTTGATCTTAAATCATGGTATTTGTTAGTAACTGGGAGTTTCCAATTTTCTAGCAATTCACTGAGAGTAAAAGAACATAATTAAGGACAGAGGCAAAACACTTTTGCTTCCAAGGAACACTGGTACAAATATCAGCAAATGGCAACTTAAAAAGGAAAGAAACAATATTGTCTTAGATAAATATGAATCAACAAACAAAGACCATGATGTTTAATTCAGTAAAACAGGAATGATGGTTGACAGGGGCTTCAGTGGAGAGGGATTAAAATGAGAGATAATCTGTTAAAAGGTACAAAGTTTTAGTTAGACAAGATGAATACGTTTTGGATATCTATTGTGTAGCATGGTGACTGTAGTTAATAATATGTTGCATGCTTTAAAATCACTAAGATAACAGCTTTTAAGTGGTCTCGCCATTTACAAAAAATAACTGTGTTGTGATGGATGTGTTAATTATCTTGAATTAATTATTTCACAATACATATATCAAAACACCATGTTGTGTACTATAAATATATACATGTTTTGTGATTGCACCTTAATAAAGCTAAAGGAAACTAAGAAATGTGAAATCATAAAACAATCTAGAATCAACCAATTCTAGAAATAAAAAAAATAAAAGGGAATGAATGTAGGAGGAAGCAAGGAAGGGAATAAGGGAGAGAAGGGGAAAGGGAGGGAGGGAAGGAGGAAGGAAGGAAGGAAGGAAGGAAAGTAGGAAGGAAGGAAGGAGGGCAAGGAGGAAGGGAGGCAAGGGAGGGAAGGAGGAAGGAAGGAAGGGAGAAAGAAAGGAAGGAAGGAAGGAAGGAAGGAAGGCAGGCAAGGAGGAAGGGAGGCAAGGGAGGGAAGGAGGAAGGGAGGAAGGGAGGAAGAAAAGGAAAGAAGGAAGGAAGGAAGGAAGAGAAACAAAAATGATAAAAGAGAACAGGAGGAAACCCAAAAGAAAAAATACAAGAAGAAGAAAAAATAAAGGGAGGAAGAAAAAATATTGCATCAGAAAAGAAAGGATTATCAGATTTAGAAAGACCAAATAAGAGAAGAAAATAGATAAGAAAAAGCTAGCCTAGTGTATACAGAATAATATATAAGGTATTCACAGAAGTTTGAAGAGGTCTCAGTTAGTAAAAAGACTTGGTGAAAAGTGATACACAAGCAAAGGTAGAGGAACATAACAAAAATGCAGCTTTCGTGTAACATTAGTATAAACTAGCTCATTTTTATAACCTGATATTCATCAGGCTATGGACATGAGAGACTTGTTGAGTTACTATAAGTTATCAAAAATTCTGCATAATGATGTTGAAGTAATATAAATTTTATTTCTCTCTCATAAAAGTCATTGGAAACAACTATTAAAAAATGAATATAGACAGAAAAACATGAAACAAGGGACTGGCCATACCCAAAAGGTATACAGACCTTCCCAGGACTAGGAAATCTAGGACAAAATATGAAAAAGATATACCATATAATTCTAGTCCGAAGAGAATGTACTGTTCCCTAAAAGAAGTGCCATAATACCAAGAGACATAAAGCACCTGTGAGGAATGGAAGCAGAGTCAGAAAATGTTGCTTTCAAAACTTTGAGTGAAAATATGACTGAAGAAGATGATTTGCTCACTAAATTTGGGCAACTCAGGTTCTATCATGCAAACAGCACTTCAGGAATACAAATGAGACAATCTAGTCACCAAGGAGAAAATTGAAAGTGCACAATTCGATTTGCACTTTGAAAAGTGCACAAAAGAAATTGTGGCCACATGACCACAATTGAGCAAGGAACCCATTTCCATAGACGACCTCGACTAAACCATGCAGGTGCTATAGTTGTAGGAGAGAGTATAGATGTTAGAGGCACAGAAATTTAAAAGTGTCAATTGTGGGAATTAGAGAGATCTGGGTATTTTTACTTTCTAACCTTTCAGAGCAGCAGGCTACCAGATGCTGAAACTTCAGGTATAAATTTATTTTGCCTTTGATTTTTTTATGAGAATTAATGTCTTTTACAATATATATATATATATAGGTTTTTTGTTCTCATTTAATTCTAGAAAAGTTACATTATTTTATCTTTGCTTTAACATAATACAAGATACTACTTTACATCATTTAGAGCTACTTCTGTATTTATCTACTCATATAGAGAGAGTCAGATATCTGATATTAAACTTCCAAAATGTTGATATATTTTTTAACTTGGATACTGGGATTTGAGGAGTGTTTTTACTTTCCTTATAGTAGTTTTGTCTGTAGTTTGTAGAATATATATTTATATCTACCTAGATGATTGATAGCTGGGTAGGTAGGTAGATAGAGAGAAATAGAATGCATTTCCAGAAAGACAGATGTTTCAAAAGCAAAAAAACTATTAAACAAAAGTTACAGTTTCTTAACTGTGTGACCCGAAGTTCATCTCTTTTGGACTATTGATATACTGGATTGTCATACATTAGGGTGAAATTCTCATGTTGGGAAAGAAAGTGTTGTCTGTCCTATAGATAAAGGTTTACACTTTGCTGTAGCCCATTTTATCAACATTTGTTACGTGGGGAGGTGCAGCCACGTACGTACTTTTTGACTTCTAAAGACTGCTTTGCTTATCAGCGTTATGCTGTCCGTAAGGACATATAACTCGCCCTCCCCAACCCTCTCATGTTTGCTCCCTCATTTTTACGGATGGTGAGGTAAGTAAGCTATATCTTCACCCTTTGTGCTGCTCTGCCTCTGCAGGTACAGACAAGACACATACATGTAGGGCTTAACCCTTGTTGGCCACATGAGTGTGGGGCAAGGGAACTAGCATGAGAAATGAAGGTTATAGCTTCTCCCAGGAAAAACAAAAAGAAAGTCATATATAGTTGTTATAATACAAAACATTTATTTTTTGAGCGTCTCGCTCTGTTGCCTGGGCCGGAGTGCAGTGGCATGATCTCAGCTCACTACAAGCTCCACCACCTCCTGGGTTCAAGTGATTCTCCTACCTCAGCCACCCAAGTAGCTGGGATTACAGGAGAGTGCCCACTTTGCCCAGCTGATTTTTGTATTTTTAATAGAGAAGGGGTTTTGCCATGTTGGCCAGGTTGGACAACAAAATATTTTATTCCACTCTAAAATTTATATGCAAATGCCCTTGGGAGAAGAGACATGTAGGGTGAAATTCATGATAACGTATGCATGGCTAATAGTCTGCATTGAGAGAAAAGAGATTTTTTTCTTTAAGTATAGCATGATGTTATATATCTGGAAGATATAAAGAAGACAGATAATTCCAAGCAGAAAAAATATACATGAGCATTACAGAATCCAGGAATGTTGGAGATACATTTTCTTAATTTACAAGTGGCAAGAGTCATCTGATACACTATATAAGCATCTGAAAGTGAGAAGATCATATACTAACAGAAAAATATAAGAATGTAACCTACTAATTATACAAATGCTGAAAAGAACAAATTCAGTTGAGCATTATGTTGATAAACATTGGCTTTAAGTTTTATTATTTACTTAAATGATATTCCTAAAATACATTTTGGAAAGAGACTTCATAAATACATAGAAAAGCACCGTATAAATGCAAATATTCAGATGACAGATTGTCACATATTTATGAAATTGAATTCAGTTTGTGGGTCTCCACAATACAAATCCATCTGCTATAATCTTGATGTCAGGGACCAGTACATGGCAAAAGTGGGGAAGAAATGTGATATTTAAATGAAAAATCCATGTGTAATTCTAACATGTCTTTTGGAGCCCACTGCTTTTAGTTTGTTGGTGCTGTTGTTGTTTTATATCAGTGCGTTATTCCTGTGATCTGTGTACTGATTTATCCCCACATTTTTAATCCATTGAAAGCTTGTGTCATTCTGAGTTAATAGCAGTTAGATGTGTTACTCTTTCCAAGGTTAGCACAGATACAAAACCTTTGAAAGTTTGAAACAATGTATCCCTTACCTTATTTTTAATATAGAATTTTATAGATTATACACTGCTTTCATCTGTGCTCTAATTGTTTCTCAATCTTCATAACAACCTGGTTAGAAAGAATGGTAAGTTAGAGATGCCAATCAATTCTCTGCCAAACTTTCAACCTTGTACTTCATATGCCGTTTATAGAAATCAGCCCTTTTCTCCTGCCAGAGGCACAGCCATCCACCACATGGCCCAGGTCTCCCTCCACTACCACAGAGGCTTAGCGAGAACACCTGATCTCAACGGATGCTATTAGAATCTCTCTGCTTTGTTATGTAACATCATTTTGGGAACCCAGGGGACTACTGGGGAAACCACAACAGGCTATGTGTAAACTAGAAAGAGAGAAGAGGAGAGCAGATGCTGGGGAAGAAGGGAAGGCATGAGACTGGGGCACCTGCACAGAGAAGGACGAATCAAGCTCTGGTTTCACTCACAGCCTCTTTCAGACCGCTGTTTCCAGCTGGCTTAACTTCTGACTGCACTTCAGCTTGAGTCTCTGAGATGTATCATTCCACTTCTAATAGTCACCTCCTCCTGTCTGAGCTCATTCAAGTTTTTCTTCCTAGTTACTAAAGGACTTTTGGTCTTAAAGAAAACACAAACAAAAACTAGTTATTATCCCCATTTTACAAATTCAAATAATACAGATAGAAACCCCAAAATACATCATTAGTTTCTAAAGTAGCATAGTTAGGGAACAATGGCACAGGAAGAGGGATACAAATCCATGTCTTCTGCTGGAACCCGACACTCTTTATATGTGATTGTACCAGATGAGGCAATATCAGTGCTGCCTTTTTTAATTAACCCAATGATGATGGGACCTAAAGTGAGTTTGAAGGTTTGAGTCAAGTTTGATGTATTTATGCTTACATAGCCAGAGAAACCCAATCATGCAATCTCAGCATTTCCCAACTAATGTAGATCCTGAATAATTTTCTTTCTTTTCACCTTCCTGCCACTTATTTTTACTTAGTAGATGCTTCTAAGAATCTTGTTTGTTGCTTCCTCAAAGATGTTTCCTCCTATGTATTTTCCCTGAGTAGTTTCTCCCATTTTAAGAATGTGTCATCTTCTCTCTTAAACCAGAGGGCAGAAGGTTGTGGTGGTGATGTTGCTTTCACATCAATTTTCCTCTATTTCCTTCAGCAGGGAGAACACATTATACCTGCAGGCCACATAATTAATAATCACTTATCAAAGGAGTATGTGAATAACAGATGTTTGGTGAGACTGCTGGAATAGATCTCTTGAAGTTCCTACTTTTATCTTAAAGAGAACCACAATCCTTACCTTTCCTTAAAAGATATCACTTTATACTAGAATGATTTCTAATCTTTTGGGTATATACCAAGTAATGGGATTGCTGGGTCAAATGGTATTTCTGGTTCTAGATTCTTGAGGAATTGCCACCCTGTCTTCCACAATGGTTGAACTAATTTACACTCCCACCAACAGTGTAAAAGTGTTCTTACTTCTCCACATTCTGACCATCCTGACCAGCATCTGTTGTTTCCTGACTTTTCTGTTCTTTTTTTTTTTTTTTTTTTTGAGACAGAGTCTCACTCTGTCACCCAGGCTGGAGTGCAGTGGCATGATCTCAGCTTACTGCAAGCTCTGCCTCCTGGGTTTACGCCATTCTCCTGCCTCAGCCTCCCGAGTAGCTGGGACTACCAGCGCCCGCCACCACACCTGGCTAATTTTGTATTTTTAGTAGAGATGGGGTTTCACCGTGTTAGCCAGGATGGTCTCGATCTCCTGACCTCATGATCCATGTTTCCTTACTTTTTAATGATCATCATTCTTACTGGCATGAGATAGTATATCATTGTAGTTTGATATGCATTTCTCTAATCACCAGTGATAATGAGCTTTTTTTTCATATGTTTGTTGGCTGCAAACCAACCCAAATGCTCATAAATGGTGGACTGGATAAAGAAAATGTGACACACATACACCATGGAACACTATGCAGCTATAAAAAAGAATGAGTCATGCCCTTTGCGGGGACACGGATGAAGCTGGAAGTCATCATTCTCAGCAAACAGGAACAGAAAGCCAAAAACCGCATGTTCTCACTTATAAGTGGGAGTTGAACAATGAGAACACATGGACACAGTAAAGGGAACATCACACACTATGGCCTGTCGGGGGTGGAGGGCAAGGAGACGGAGAGCATTAGGAGAAATACCTAGATGACAGGTTGATAGGTACAGCAAACCACCATGGCACATGTATACATACCTATGTAAAAAAATGCATGTTCTGCACATGTATCTCAGAACTTAAAGTTAAAAAAAAATTCACTAAAGCCATAGTTTCCAGTTTAATTTTTAAAAATTAACATAAAAAGAGACCATTGAAGTTAATAATCGCCACCATGCCTTGATGCCACAGCTTGCTCAGATAATCACTGTAGGCTGGTGTCATTTTCCACTTCCTGTTGGCCAAGAGGAAGTTCTAGTGATTAGCACGACTCCAGCCTCCTCCCTAGTTAACACTTGCATACGCACGTCCACCTCCGGAAACATGCTGGGCTGCCTCTTACCGGCTGCCAGGCAGCTCAGCAAACAGTAATGGTTTACTCTACTCTTGAGAAATCCATTGTTCCTGCTACTCCTAGAAAGAAAGTTTTCCCTTTTTTCCACTCTCAATCCTCTTGTCTCTGAGTTACATTTATAAAACACCTTATTTCCTGCTGCTTTTTCTTTGCTCTCCTTTTTGCCTTTAAATATTAGAAGGATCTGTCACAACCAATTAAATCTAGAACTGCAGCAGATATACTATAAACTGGGAACGGAACCACAGTGCGTCTATGAGGGCATTGTCTGTCTGTGTGGCCTAGCGCCTCCTGCTGGTGCTCTTCTGCTGTCTCTAATCCCTTAGTAATCCTTTGTTACGTACATATAGCCCACTCATGACAGCCAGAATCAGCCACAGTAGGCAGTATTCTTGACCTTAATTTAATTAGGAAGTTTTTCTCTTAGAATATAACGTTAAGGCATAAATTATGAAGTAAAGTTCCCAATTGATGAGATTCTGCCCTATTTTGCACCTTCCATTCCAATATTTTCTTCTTTTCCTTTGCCAGCCTCTACCATGTAGTACTTTTAAAAATTTGCTGCTTTTCTCACTCACAGATAGTTCATTATTACTTAAGTATGAAGTAATCGGTGAAGTGTTACCTCTCTTAGGACTATTTGCCTTTTAAAAGCACATCCTTGGGAGCAGAAAAATTCAAAGAACTGGTTTTCTAATGGGGCATTTCAGGATATTTGACATTCCTGTTTTGGCTGGTCATACCTCTTCATCTTCAAATGACTCTCCCGGAAACACCTGCTGATTTTGTTGGCTCTAAGGCAGTGCTGAGCAGTAAAAGGAGAGTGGCTTGTATTCACGTATAACTAAGTTCCAGTACTGAGCTGACCAAGGACAAGTATGGGATTAGTCAATTATTTAAATGTATTGCGTTTTGGTTTCCTCATTTCTATGATTACTATATCTGAGGATATAGTAATGATAAAGGATATCATATGAAATTATTTGTCATCTGAGTCAGGCACTTTTGACATTGAAAGAGAGTATCATTAATAGTTACACGAGGGTAATCCTGGAAGTATGGTCCCTCTACTTACAGTTTAAAATAAAATCAGTTATACTATTTAGCAGAGCTATTGTGAAGGTTAAAAGAAACAATTTACACAAACTATGTTACATTGAAATATTAGTCTCTTTCCCATAAGTTACTCTCAGCTTCTAAAAACAACACTATAGATACCAACATTTTAACACAAGGATTGAATTAAATACCTTTGTCATTACAAAGACGATGTCTCCTTAAAAAATTATTGTTTGAATTTGTGTGTTTGCCAATGTATGTGTGTTCCCCCATTATCATCTAAGACAAAATATTACCATAATAATTTAAAATTAGTAAAATAACATTTTAAAATTTCAATATTTTGGGGTATAAAGGCTTATAGTAACTTAAATATTCTGCAGGCCTTTTCACTTCAAACTCCTTTCAATTTAAATGAAAGAGATTATGCCAGTGATTTTTAAGTGTTGTTTTGTTCTTATTATCTTAACGTCATTTGAATTTGATCTCTTAGAATCTATATATCTTACAGAAACTAACATGTAGTTATTATGAGCCTCAGATAAAACGTTGTTCTGGACATTAGGGCGAATAAAAAATGTTACCTTTGTTTTCCTTAGCCCTATATATTCTGTCTTTTTAATACAACTTTTCAAAGATTTCTTCTAAAGACCTCACAGTTTTTATATCCACCTACCCAATTGAATGAGAGTTTCCATCTAACTGATATTGTGAATTTTAATGTATTCTCTTTTGCTTAATTCTCAAAGATAAACCCAAATTTTGGCTTAACTGGGAGTTTTATAAAATTAAATGTGTAATACATGGAATATTTGTATCATTGACACTTGTTATAAATGATAGAATGTTGAAAACACACTCACCAGGCAATGACTCATATATTTTGTTTGGGCATGCCTTTTGAATTTTTAAATAGTATTGTTATCTTTCAACCATTACACTAAATTTTATAATGTTAGTATTTCAACACCTTGTTTTTATTTTCTTCATAGAAATCTGTGCTAGGTTTTGTTGCAATTTCCATAGAGCAATGTTTCCCAAAGTGCATGATGTTAATATGTGTTGTGAGCACACATACATACACATGTGTTTCCATAATCGAATCAGACTGGGCAGATGTTGTGCTCTGGGACCTTCTTTTGGAGAATCAGAGATCCTCTTTATCACGGAACATCTTTAAGACCAGCAGAATACATTTCCACTTTGGGATTTGCTTTTATAAAATTTAGCTAAACACTGTGCACATCAAGGGCTTTAAATGGGGTTTCTTTAATGTGCTTAGAAATATAGTTGTATCTCCCATGGGTTTACTACTGTGTTTCTGGAAATACTGATTCTAAAAGTTCTTTGATAATAAGTCTAGTGATTTTAGTTTAACAGAATGAACTAGACTTAATTAGTGAAAAGAGAATAAAGATAAAAGAGTTTTCAATTTTGGACTTTTGAGATGAAGAATATTTTAGTTAATTATTTTAGGAAGTAGCTATTTTCCCATTTGCATACCAAATTCTACATATCTTAATATTTTTCGTTGAGAAAATAATGTACTGGCTTAACGTTAATGCTATCACATTGATCCCTGCTGCCACCTTTGAAATGGCTCTGGAATATTGATTGTCTAACACTCTCTTTATATCACAACATTAATAGCTGATTGTCTAAACGGGGGAAGTTTGTGAATAATTCATTAGTATAATATATTTTGTAATTTTACTTTAAACAAAATACTGAAAGCTATCCTATTTGGATAATAGGATAAAATTTAGGACATATGGCCCTATAAAATTTAGGACATATGGGATGAGATAACCACATCTGAAGTAGCAAAGAAATGTATGTAAATAAAAAAAATTAAGAAGATGTGAAGAATAGATACACCTTTGTAAGACTGTTGATATGGATCTAGATTTTTTTGTTACCCATAGGAGACATCTTGGGCCATTTCCTACTTACGTTCAGTTGCCAAGATTCCTCACCCAGTTCTATGATGATAAATTCTGAGTGGATACTCTCTAGGATCCTGTCATAACTGAACGCCCGTGGTGTAGCCAAGAAAGATCATAATTCCTTGATCTTGATCTTACTGGGCTCTTACAGATTTTTAGTGGTCTGGACCACACCTCCCTCTGTGTGTAGATATCTTTTCTATGAAATTTCTGGAGAATGGTCAGGATATCTAGGCAAAAAACCTTATCAAACATTTACACACTGAATTTTTCTTTCTAAACCATTGAAGCATATAGGCAAAATGTGTTTTTGAGAATAATCATTTAATATTCCTTTATCCCTTTGCTTTTTTTTTTTCTTTTTAAGACAAGGTTTGTCACCCAGGCTAGAGTTTAGTGGCATGATCAGGGCTTACTACAGCCTCTACATCCTTGGGCTCAGGTGATCCTCCCATCTCAGCCTCCTGAGTAGCTAGGACTATAGACTTGCACCACCATGTCCTGCTAATTTTTTTTTTTTTTTTTTTTTTTTTTTAATATTTGTACTCACAGGGTTTTGCCATGTTTGTCAGGTTGGTCTCAAACTCCTGCGCTCAAGTGATCTACCCACCTTGGCCTCCCAAAGTGCTAGGATTATAGGCATGAGCCATAGAGCCCGACCTATATGCTAATTTTATTCATAGAGAGTCTTTAGTATTTTTCACATCTCAAATAAGGAGGTGGAGAATTTTTGTGAATGATTTCTACCATCAAAAATATTCATTTCGGGCCAGGTGCGGTGGCTCATGCCTGTAATCCCAGCACTTTGGGAGGCCAAGGTGGGCGGATCATGAGGTCAGGAGTTCAAGATCAGCCTGATCAACATGATGAAACCCCGTCTCTACTAAAAATACAAAAATTAGCCAGGCATGGTGGCGCACGCCTGTAATCCCAGCTACTTGGGAGGCTGAGGCAGGAGAATTGCTTGAACCTGGGAGACGGAGGTTGCAGTGAGCCGAGATCAGGC
>NW_016826691.1:0-839 GCF_001698545.2 Rhinopithecus bieti
ACACAGAGTTACACATTTCTTTTCCTGGAGCAGTTTGCAAACCCTGTTTTGTAGAATCTGCAAAGTGATATATGGGAGCCCATTGAGGTCTATGGTGAAAAAGGAAATATCCTCAGAAAAATAACTGGAAAGAAGATTTATGAGAAACTACATTGGGATGTGCTAATTCAGCTCACAGAGATACAAAGTTGTCTTCATTGAGGAGTTTGATAACGCTGTTTTCGTAGAATCTGCAAATAGCATATTTGGGAGCACATTGAAGAATATGGTGACAAAGGAAATATCCCCAGACAAAAACCAGAAAGAAGCTTTCTGAGAAACTGTTTTGTGATGTGTGAATTCATCTCACAGAGATATACCTTTCTTTTCATGGAGCAGTTTGCTAGTACTGTTTTCGTGGAATCTACCAAGGGATATTCGCGAGCCCATTGAGGCTTATGGTGAGAAAGGAACTATTCTCAGACAAACACTAGAAAGAAGCTTTTTGAGAAACTGCTTCATGATTTGTGAATTCATCTCACAGTGTTACATGATTCTTTTCATGGAGCAGTTTGGCAGCACTGTTTTTGGGGACTCTGAGAAGGGATATTTTGGATCGCATTGAAGTCTATGATGACAAAGGAAATACCTCAGATAAAACTAGAAAGAAGATTTATGAGAAAGTTCTTTTGACGTGTGAATTCATCTCACAGAGTTACACCTTTCTTTTCATGGAGAAGTTTGCTAACACTGTTTTTGTACAATCTGCAAAGGGATATTTGGGAGCAAGTGAGGCCAATCGTAAAAAAGGAAATATCCTAAGACAAAAACCATAAAACGCTTACTGAGAAATATGTTTG
>NW_016826692.1:0-805 GCF_001698545.2 Rhinopithecus bieti
ACAAAAAAACAGTTTTAGCAAACTGCTCCATGAAAAAAAAAACGTGTAACTGTGTGAGATGAATTCACACATCACCAAGAAGCTTCTCAGAAAGCTTCTTCTAGTTTTAATCTGAGGATATTTCCTTTGTCATCTTAGGCTTCAATGCCATCCAAAATATCCCTTCTCAGACTCCCCAAAAACAGTGCTACAAAACTGCTCCATGAAAAGAATGATGTAACTCTGCAAGATGAACTGACACAGAACAAAGCAGTTTCTCAGAAAGCTTCTTTTCACCTTTTATCTGAGGATTTTTCCTTTTTCACCATATTTCTCGATGAGCTCCAGAATATCCCATTGCAGATTCCAGGAAAAAACAGTTAGCAAACTTCTCAATGAAAGGAATGATGTGACTCTGTGACGTGAATTGACACATCACAAAGCAGTCACAGAAAGCTTCTTTTTGGTTTTGATCTGAGGATATTTCCTTTGTCACAATAGACTTCAATGCACTCCCAAATATCCTATTGGATATTCCAAGAAAAAAGTGTCATCAAACAGCTCCATGAAAATAACAGTGTAACTCTGTGAGATGAATTCACACATCAAAATGCAGTTTCTCAGAAAGTTTCTTTCTAATTTTTATCTGAGGATATTTCCTTTTTCACTATACATCTCAAAGCACTCACAAATATCCCTATGCAGATTCCATGAAAACAGTATTAGCAAACTGCCCCATGAAAAGAAAGGTATTACTCTGTGAGATGAATACATACATCACAAAGAGGCTTCTCAGAAAACTTATTTCAATTTTGAAAGAAATATG
>NW_016826693.1:0-3219 GCF_001698545.2 Rhinopithecus bieti
CCCTCCTTGGCCTCCCAAAGTGCTGGGATTACAGGCGTGAGCCACCGCACCCGACCAAAAAAAAATTTTTTTTTAAAAAAGAACAAATAATTTTGGGTAATGACAATAGCTAAATAAATAAGTAAATATATACCACCAATTTTTTTTTTTTTGAAACAGGGTCTCACTGTGTCTCCCAGGCTGGAGTACAGTGGCACAATCACGGCTCACTGCAGCCTCGAACTCCCGGGCCCAAGCAATCCTTCCACCTCAGCCTCCCAAGTAACTGGAACCACAGGTGTGCGCTACCACCTGGGTAATTTTTAAAGTTTTCAGAGATGAGGTTTTGCCATGTTGCCCAGGCTGGTCTCGAACTCCTGAGCTCAATCAATCTACCCGCCTTGGCCTATCAAAGTGCTGGGATTATAGGCGTGAGCCAATACATCCTGCCCCACCACTTTCAATAACAGAGCCAAAACCTCGAAGTAGTGACTGCCAGGGTTCCAAAACCACCTTCCATCTTGGGGTCCACAATTTGAACGTTCCCCAAGCCATTGTACCACAATCTCATTTTGAAGAAGTTTTTTTTTTTAATTTAAAACTTCCATGATTACAGTATTAATATGAAGATTAATTCATTCAGCCAGCCTATGTTTACAAACAGTTAATCTGTGTCAAACAGCGTTGTAAGCACTCAGATTAATCCTCTCAATATCCTTACAAAGTAGTTAATATAATTAGCCCCAGTTTATAGAGGGGGAAAATAGGAGTATGAGGTCACACATTTAGTATGGAGGAAACTGGGATTTGAACAAAGGCAGTATGGCTCCAGCAGACTTTCCCCTAACCCCTGTGTTAGACTGTCTTGAAAGTCTTACTCTTTCAAAGTTCTCTCTTCAATTGGACACTTCCCTCAGGTCTTCATCAAACGTCATTTTTAAATTTAATTTTTTTTTTAAGAGATGGGGGTCTTGCTCTGTTGCCCAGGGTAGAATACAGTGGCAGGGATCATAGCTGACTGCAGCCTTGACTTCCTGGGCTCAAGGAATCCTCCTGCCTCAGTAGCTAGGACTACAGCTGTGCGTTCACATACAAACACATACACACACAAACACTCACCATATTCTTCCCTGCTTCATTTTTGTCCTCAACATATATCACTATCATATTATGTATTTTACTTTTTTTTTTTTTAAGGTAGGGTCTCACTCTGTCGCCCAGGCTGGAGTGCAGTGGCACAATCTCAGCTTCCTGCAGCCTAGACCTCTGTGATCCTCCCACCTCAGCCTCCTGAGTAGCTGGGACCACAGGCACATGCCACCATGCTCGGCTAATTTTTTGTATTTTTAGTAGAAATGGGGGTCTCGCCATGTTGCCCAGGCTGGTCTTGAACTCCTGAGCTCAAGGGATCTGCACCCCTCAGCCTCCCAAAGTTCTGGGATTACATGCATGAGCCATGGCGCCTGGCCTATATTTTACCTATTTAGCTATTATCATTACTCCAAATTGTTAATTGTTCTTTAAATTTATTACCTGTCCCCTGCGCTGGAAGAAAGCTCCAAGAGGGCAGGAATTTTTGCCTGTTTCATTCACTGCTGTATCCCTGTCACATAGTAGGCACTTGATCAATATTTGTGAGATGAATGAATAAATGATTGAATGGGCAAATGAATCCTTCTTCACACTTATGTATAGGTAATGGTTGTTGATTCCCAGCTGCTTTGCCTGGATCCTGTGCCTTCAACTGGCCCTGGATTCACCCCTCTGACTCACATGCAAGTGACCTCTAAAGTATTGGCCCTGCTTACGAATACTAACATTTAAAATTGGAATCAGACCGGGCACAGTGGCTCAAGCCTGTAATCCCAGCTCTTTGGGAGGCTGAGACGGGTGGATCACTTGAGGTCAGGAGTTTTAGACCAGCCTGGCCAACATGGTGAAACCTAGTTTCTACTAAAAATACAAAAATCAGCCCTGCATAATGGTGCTCAGCTGTAGTCCCAGCTACTCAGGAGGCTGAGGCACAAGAATCACTTGGACTCAGAAGGCAGAGGTTGCAGTGAGCCAAGATCGCACCACTGCACTCCAGCCTGGGCGACAGAGTGAGACTCTGTCTCAAAAATTAATTAATTAATTTAATTTAATTTAGTTGGAATTAAGGCCGGTCTACAGGTGTGGCTCACACCTGTAATCCCAGCACTTCGGGAGGCCAAGGCGGGTGGATCGCTTGAGCCCAGGAGTTTGAGACCAGCCTGGGCAACATGGTAAAACCCTGTCCCTACTAAAAATACAAAAAATTAGCCAGGCATGGTGGTGCACGACTGTAGTCCCAGCTACTTTGGCAGCTGAGGCACAAGAATCGCTTGAACTTGGGAGGTGGAGGTTGCAGTGAGCCAAGATCATGCCACTGTACTCCAGCCCGGGCGACAAAGCGAGACTCCATCTCAAAAAAAAAAAAAAGGCCGGGGCGGGGGTTCACGCCTGTAATCCCAACACTTTTGGAGGCTGAGGCGGGCAGATCACAAGGTCAAGAGATCGAGACCATCCTGGCCAACATGGTGAAACTGTCTCTACTAAAAACACAAAAATTAGCTGGGTGTGGTGGTGTGCACCTGTAGTCCCAGCTACTCCGGAGGCTGAGGCAGGAGAATCACTTGAACCTGGGAGGCATTACAGTGACATTACAGTGAGCTGAGATCACGCCACTGCGCTCCAGCCTGGTGACAGAGCAAGACTCTATCTCAAAAAAAATAAATTAAAAAATAAAAAAGAAAAAATAAAATTGGAATTAGACCAACTCAACTCAGGTGAATTTTTACTGAGCAACTTTGAACCGGAGTGAATTCTCCTGAGCCAGTTTAATTCCTTGATCAATGCCATGCGGTGGTGCAGTTAACCCAAAACCAGTTTTGGGTGTTTTCATTTCTCTCAAGTTATTTTCACTGTGATCATTTTCTGGTTAATTTTTACAATAATGATTTAATCCATATATTGATTCTCTTATCTGTGTCAAATTCAAGCAGTAACAGCTTCCCTCAGATAGCTCCTTGGCCTCAGGCTGCTCATTGACCATCTCAGGCACATTCTTGCTTCTGGAACTTGGTACCGATTGTTCCTTCTGCCAGAAATGCTCTTGCATCTGTGTGTTCATCTCTGGCTTCCTTCACATTTTTTCCCTCAAGTAATCAACTTTGCTGACTACCCTATTTAAATTCAGGTTTCCCCTCCCCCCAACCCCCT
>NW_016826693.1:5176-18791 GCF_001698545.2 Rhinopithecus bieti
AAAAAAAAAAAAAAAAAAAGGTCAGCCATCCCCAGCCTGACCAACATGGTGAAACCCCGTCTCTACTAAAAAAAAAAAAATACAAACAAAATCTTGGTGGGTGCCTGTAGTTCCAGCTACTCAGGAAGCTGAGGCAGGAGAATCGTTTGAACATGGGAGAAGGAGGTTGCAGTGACCCGAGATCGTGCACTGCATTCCAGCCTGGGCAGCAGAGCAAGACCCTGTCTCAAGAAAAGAAAAAAAAAAAAGTTCGGTAATCCACCAGAATGGCTACAGTGAAAAAGACCGGAAATGCCGAATGATGGGGAGTCACCTCTAGGAAAGTGTAGATTGGAAAATTGGCATGATTTACTGAAGCTGATTGGTCACATGTCTACCCAATGACTTAGCAATTCCATTCCTAGGTATATACCCAAGAAATGAGTGCATATGTCTATCAAAAGATGTGTACAAGAATGTTCACGGAATTATTCTTAGCCAGGCACAGTGGCTCACCCCTGTAATCCCAGCACTTTGGGAGGCCAAGGCAGGTGGATCACTTAAGGTCAGGGGTTCAAGACCAGCCTGGCCAACCTGGTGAAACCCTATCTCTACTACAAATACAAAAATTAGCAGGGCCTGGTGGCTCACGCCTGCAACCCCAGCTACTCAGGAGGCTGAGACACGAGAATTGCTCGAACCCGGGAGGTGGAGGTTGCAGTGAGCAAAGATCACACCACTGTACTCCAGCCTGAGCGACAGAGCAAGACTCTGTCTCAGAAGAAAACAAAATTCTTAATAGCCCCAAATTATAAAACAACTCAAATGCTCAGCAACGTAAGAATGGCTAAAGTCTGGTCTGTTCATACAATGAAATAGACTACAGCAATGAGGATGAACTAACTACTCACGTATGTGATGATGTTGATCAGTCTCACAAACATTGTGCAGAATGAAAGAAACTGGACACAAAACCAGACCAAAGTAACCTAACATTGTTAGAAGTCAGGAGAATGGCTACCTTTGGTGGGGAAGAGGGAAGACCTGAAGGGAGCTTCTGGGGTTTGCCATGTTGTGATTTTTGTTTGTTTTTGAGACAGGGTCTCACTCTGTGGCCCAGGCTGGAGTGCAGTGGCATGGTGCGATCTCGGCTCACTGCAACGTTTGCCTCCTAGGCTCAAGCGATCCTCCCACCTCAACACCCTTAGTAGCTGGGACCATCAAGCCTCGTTAATTTTTGTATTTTTTGTAGAGACGAGGTTTCACCATGTTGCCCAGGCTGGTCTCAAACTCCCAAGCTCAAGACATCAGTCCGCCTCTGCCTCCCAAAGTATATTTCTTGACCTAAGTGTTGGTTATATGGGTGTGCCCAATTTATAAAAAGTAAATGAGCTTTGTGCACTTTTCTGCATGTATATTTTAATTCAATCATTTATAAAGTCAGCCAGTGTGGCTGGGTCACGATGAGGGAGGGAAAGATAGTATTGTAGTCAGAATGGGGCCAGGGCTTGGATTTTAGGATTAAGTCTAAGTGCAGCCTTTTGTTTGACCAGAATGGAGGCTTCTGGAGAGCCCTGGAGCTTGATGAGGCAGAGCAGAGGGGAATGAGAAGTGTTCATCTTCAAGGGGTGTAAGCCAGAAGGCAAGGATGGGTGTGGGATGTCACCCACACAGGAGGTATCAATACCAAACGTTTACCAAACACATACCGTGCCAGTCACTGCTGTAAGTGAACAGAACATATGTGAATACCTGCCCTTCTGGAATTTACATCCTGGGGGGGAGTGGAGAGAATGTGCTCTCTGGGCACCAGGCTGAGGCTTATTATAGGGGTTATTGCTCCAATATACCCAGGTACTTGGTGGCTGGGGTAACATGCTCCTTTCACTTCCATAGTCCCACTAACTTCAGGGGGGAGGGTAGAGAGTACTCCCTTTACACATCAGTACTCTCTGCTTTGGGGTACACTCGAGTTGGGAGACTGGCCCCACAAAGCATCGCTGGGGCAGGGGAATCCCTCAGGGTCTTCCTCACTTGCAGCAAGGCTCATGCAGATATGGCTCCTGCCTCAGCCACATGTAAGTGGATTTGGGCTCTCCTGAGACCCAGTAACTAGAAGTAGGGCATTGCCTCTAGTGGTGAATTTGGCAAGCCAGATTTTCTTCCTGTAGCCAGTGGCTGGAGGCTCCTATACCCTTCGAAGCCCCAGGCAGGGACAAGCACAGAGATTGTAGCAATGAATACATGAGGTGGTGATTTGAATGTGGGAGCTGTGGAAGGAAGAGATGCCAGGAGGGTGAAGGGAAGCCCATACTTAACAGAGATGCCTCTGAAAGAAACAAACTCAGCCAGGGCCAGAACAAGTCCCCTACTCCATCTGCCAGACTGAGACAGCAACCCTGGTGCAAGGAGACAGCCTATTTCCACAGAGGAAGAAAGTAAGGGAGAAAAGACTTCTTGATTTCGAGACACAGAAAGACAAAACAGGAAAGGGGTGAGAAGCAGACACACGTGCACATACATACACACACATACAGATGCGTACCTTGAGTTAGAAGTCATCCAGATTTGGGGCAGAAGGGAATACAGGCATCCAGACTCACCAACACACAGGACAGGGGCAAAACCCAAAGCCCAGGGAGAAGCAGAGAACATAGGGAGGAGAGACAAAACACCCACCCTTAGCAACAGAAAGCCCTGCACTCACTCTCCACCTTAATCCCTGGTTGCCCTGGCCTCTCTTCAAACGTAGGAGGTCCCAGTGAGGTGGTCTGGCTCTAAAGATAGGTGCCAACAATTTCTTCCCATGTGCCACACTCTCATCCAGAGGAGCCCCAAGCCATCATGTAAGAAGCCGAGGTTAGGCTGGGTGCAGTGGCTCATGCCTGTAATCCCAGCACTTTGGGAGGCTGAGGCAGGTGGATGATCTAAGGTCAGGAGTTCGAAAACCAGCCTGACCAACATGGTGAAACCCCAACTCTACTAAAAATAGAAAAATTAGCTGGGCATGGGGTGGGCGCCTGTAATCCCAGCTACTCAGGAGGCTGCAGCAGAATTGCTTGAACCTGGGAGGTGGAGGTTGCAGTGAGCCGAGATCATGCCACTGTACTCCAGCTGGGTGACAAGAGCAAAACTCCTTCTTAAAAAAAGAGGCCGGGCACGGTGGCTCACGCCTGTAATCTCAGCACTTTGGGAGGCCGAGGCGGGCAGATCACGAGGTCAGGAGATCGAGACCATCCTGGCTAACATGATGAAACCCCGTCTCTACTAAAATACAAAATTAGCTGGGTGTGGTGGCAGGCGCCTGTTGTCCCAGCTACTCTGGAGGCTGAGGCAGGAGAATTGCTTGAACCCGGGAGGCAGAGGTTGCAGTGAGCAGAGATCATGCCACTCCAGCCTGGGTGACAGAGCAAGGCTCCGTCTAAAAAAAAAAAAAGTCAAGGCTGTTCTGCTGGAGAGAGGCCATATGGAAGAGGACTGAAGTGCCAGACATGTGAATGAAGAAGCCATCTTAGACACCCGGCCCAGTTGAGCCTTTAAATGACTCCAGTCCCAGCCACCATCTAACTACAACTACCTGAGACCCCAAGAAGAGCCACCTTACTGAGCCCAGTCAACCCACAGGGCCATGAAAGAGAAGACTGGATTGTGGTTTTAAGCCACTAAGTTTTAAGGTGTTTGTCACACAGCAATATATAGCCAGAACACCCAGGGAAGGCTGCAGCAGCCCTTTTAAAGCTTCTGACACCCCTACCCCATATCCCCTTCACAACACAATCAACATTAGCGAGTCGGACTTTCAGCCCCTTTAATTAGGTGCTCTGAGAAGAGGTCAGAATGGCAGGCAGGAGGTGGGGAAGGTGGTACTTCTTGAGCCCCACTCAGCAACTGGTCACTCATCCTCTGGCAGCTGGATCTTGCTGGGGTCGAAGTAGTTGGATTCCATGATGGGAAGGCCATTGGCCTCTCGGTATTTCACAAGTCTCTCAGCTTCGCGGCGGGACCACTCTTTCATCCTGGCAGTGCAAACAGCAGGGGTAGACGTGAGGGAGCCTCAATTGACACCAATCCCTCATCTCAGCTCCCTATTCCCAATGGTGCAGGAATAAGACTCCTGCAGAATCCCCTTCAACCTCCATCCCTGCCTCTGCCTCCTACCCATCCCACGCTCTTGGACACCCCATGCACCTGTAGTCAGGCAGATAGGCCACATAGGTGCTGCCAAGGACCAGGACGATGGAGACGCCAAAGAAGAAGACAACTCGCATGTTCCAGACATCTAAAATGGGGTCCTTGTCATAACCATGGGAGTCTGGGTTCTGTGGAGAAAGAGAGGTCAATGAGGGCTTCCTGCTGCTCCACAAAGCCTTATTCTGGCCCTGCATAACTTGGTCTCCATACGCCCCTCTCACTAAATTCCTCTGTTTCCATTCTTGGGATATGTCAAGCTCCTTCCCACCGCAGAGCCACTGCACTTGCTGCTCTCTTTGCCTGGAAAGCCTTTCTTCCAGCTCTAGTCATGGCTGGATCTGTCTCCTCATTCAACGTTTTGGATTCATCACCACTTCCTTCAGGAGGCACTCCCTAGTTACCTTGTCTTTCAAAGTTGAAGCATAGGAAACTGCTATTTTTATAGGTCACAAATGGTTGAATACTGGCAATTTCTTATGGCTCAACCTAATGAAATAGCCCCCTACACCCAAGTCATCCTCTATCCACTTACCTTGCCTAACTTTGTCTTCACATCCTCTCTTCCTTCCGTGTCTCTTTCTAGCCTATGTTTACCTAAGTAGCACACCTTCCCCATTCTCTGTATATCATACATTCTCACATTATATTATCTATTATACTACTCTGTATTATTGTTTTCTAATATTTTACGTGTTTATTTTCTGTCTTCTGCACTATCATGTAAGCTCTATGAGAGCATGGGCTTTGTCTGATTTCCACACTGCTGTATCCCCAGGGCTCTGAACTGAGCCTGGCACACAGCAGGCCCTCAATACATATTTACAGAATGAACGAGCATCCTATACATCCAAGCCCCTTAACCAGAGGTTAGTATTGATGAAGTACTTATTATGTGCCAGTCTTTTCACATAGACAAACCTCACAATATCTCAGTGAGATGAAACATGGCAATAATAAACACATTCTAGTGCTGAGTACATACTTACGAAGCGCCAGCTGCTGTTCCGACCATTTTTACTCATTTAATCACATAAGGCAAGTGGGGTGTCTTACTTTTTAGGTGTCCTATTACTGTCCCCATCTTACAGACAAAGAAACTGAGGCACCAAGGGTTTATGCTACCAAAATCACATGGGTAGGTAACTGTCAGTGCTGCCTGATTTCACAGCGTCTGCTATTAATACAGCACAGCAGACCTGGTAGCCCTAAATTCAAATACCAGTTCCACCTCTACCATGTATTCAGTTATGTGAGCTAGGGCAATCCACTTAACATCTCTGTGCCTCAGTTTCCTTATCTGTAGGATGAGTATAATAATAGTGCCTATCTCGAAATGGGGTTTGTTTTGAGGATGAGTTAATGCACGTCAAGTGTTTAGAACACAGATGGGGCCCAGAGCGGCGGCTCATGCCTGTAATCCCAGCAGCTTGGTAGGCCGAGGCGGGAGGATCGCTTGAGCCAGGAGTTCGAGACCAGCCTGGGCAACATAGCGAGATCTCGTCTCTATTAAAAAAAAAAAAAAAAAAGAACACAGCAACGAGCAAGTGCCATATCGGTGTTTAGTATTATCGTTGTTTTACTATATTGCTTCTAATGCGTTTTGAGCGCTGTCCACTTGAGGCGTGATTACTGTCTGCAAAATAAAATCAGTCCTGCCTCTGGCCTTGGAACGCGGATATCGACAGATAAAGGAGGAACACAAGGTGAGGCAAAATTCCCAAGTCCTTCTATGCTTTCCCCGGCCGCGCAGGCCTCTACTGCCTAAGCAACGTCCTCTAACAGCGCCCCACCTGCCGATCCCGGATTGACCCTTCAGGGGTTCCTCCCCCCCCCCCCGCCTCTTACGTCCTCATAAAAAGTTTTCGCTTCGGGTTCTGGGTCCTCTTGGCACGGTGTGGTCCGGTTCTGGGCCGCTTCCCGCCACAGCGGGACGGGGCGATCACAGTCCTGGTGGAGAACTAGATTCCCAGCGGACGCGGGCGGCCGTGACCCTCGGCTGCCGCTGGCCGCCAAAAGACGCACGCTTCAAACCAAACAGCCCAGCCGCCATGGAAGATGGGCGCAGGGTCTGAGGCGGGACGGAAATCGACTGTGCGCAGCTGCAGTGGGTGAGAGGCTGACAATTAGTCGCTCCCCCTCCCCACGCTATATAGGTCCAGATCTGATTTTGTTTCCAGTGAGGCGGGGCGTTGAGCAACCGTCCTTTGCCTCCAGTTGTCGTGGCTTCGTGGCCAACCATTCTCTCCCCCTTTCGCCAGGCTGAGAAATTTCTTAAATTTTGGAATTTGGATCTGCTCATTTCCGGATAGGAAGAATCGGGGACATTGGTGGATTATAGTTTCCCAGCCAATCGCCCAAGCTCCCTCGGCCTTTGGGAAAGAAGGTGGCAGCTTCCGCTAGTCTTTCATCTTCAAAAGGAAATCAGCTTCTAAAGCGGGCCTCCCGGATTGGCCAATATCTACTCCTTTTCTCCACTAGGCATCCGTTCGCACGGGTGTGGGGAGGTGGTGGGAGGTGGCAGCCGCCTTGCCAATCAGAGGAGGCCAGGGCTGTCCCCTGGCGGGCGGGTGACCAATCGCCGGGCCGGCCAGAGCGCGCTTCCTTAAGTAGGTGATGTGGGTCGGAGCGCCGACTCCCTTCTCGTCGTCGCCATTTTGAGCTGGTGACTGTGGCCGGCTGGAGTAGGCGCAGTGAGTTTCTTGGGAGGGCAGCCGCGTTGGCGCTTCCCCCCTCCCCCCGATCTGCCTGCAGTCTCGCTTGGTAGTTGCGCGACTCCGCTCCGGCTGAGCTGGAGAGTTGTAGGAGGAGGTGGCGGCGGGCCGAGGTGATGTCTGGGAGCCCTCCCCTTGAAGCCCGGGCCGAAAAGGTGAAGCGTGACGCTGTCCCGTGGGGCGAGGTAAGGGCCCGGGCGGGACGTAGAGAGCGCGAGGGCGGACTGTCGGTCGGGGGTCGCGGAAACGGAGGTTCGGTGCAATGTCTCTACCCGGGAGGGTTTTTTTTTTTTGGTGGATTTTTTTTTTTTTGGTGTGAGCAAGGCGCGTGCGCGACTGGGACATGGGGATGGGTGCGTGCGGGTTGGGGAAGGGAGGGACGGATGGGAGTGGGCTACTGTGGATCACTGTGTCGGCTACACCGAAGTTTATCAGTGGAGAAGCGGTTGTCTGCGACTTGTGCATAGGAGAGGGGATGCTGCTCTGTGTTACTCTGGTGTTTATCGATCCATTGGGAAATGTTCTGTGGTTCTGGTCTCTATTCCTGGGGGATCGGAAGGAGGATGTGACTCTGGTCTTTACCCTTTGAGGGGGGGTGTCTGTGACTCTGATCCTTATCCATGGGGCGGGGCTTGGGGGACGACTGTCTTGTGATTGACCCTAACCCACTTATTGGGTGGGGAGGGGGATGCAGGGGATGTGTGTGTGACTCATTGCCCCTTCTTTTGGGGAGTTTGTGAGAGTGACGCTCATCCATGGAAAGGGGACCCAGTGTGTAATTGTGGTCCTTACTGTGGGTTCCTTCTGTGATGTGGGCCCCTAGTTATTTGGGGCTCATGTCTGTGACTGGCCCTTGGCTGTGGTGGATGTTACTGTGTGACTCTGGCCCCTTTGCCAGAGTCTCTTGAGGGTTTTTGTGCTCTCAGCCGCCAGTGCCTCTGGTGTGATTCTAACTGTTGCCCACCTGGGAGCAGGTAATTCGGGTTCCCTGTGGCTTGAGGAGGAAGAGAAAGTTGGAGTGTGTGTCTGTGTGTGTGTATGTGTACGCGCGTAGAGCAAAGGCGTGGCAGCAACCTAGTGTTGGGCAGGTGCTGTTTTTGCCTGGCTTTACCTGATTCCTGTTCAGAGGGTGGGGCCTGAAGATCTGAGATTCATCCCGACCTCTGGCTGGGTCACAGGGTTCTCAGGACTCCTTGAGTTCTCACCACAGCCCTGAGGGTTGGATGAAGTGGCTGCTGCTCCATCCCAGTAGAAGAGCACAGTGGTTCAGAACAGCCTCCAAAAGGGCCCCTTTTGCCTCTGGAAAACGGGCTTGAGCCCTGGGGAGGGAACCACCTTGGGACCTGGCTGCACATAAGAGACAGGGCTCAGGGCTGAGCCAGTTGCTGTGTGAGGGCCAAGGCTGTGTTGGCCAGGAGCCCAGGGAGGTAGCAGCTGTTTCGTTGCCAAGTTAGCCCCTTCATACACACCCCCAAGAACCTTTCATGGTCTTTTGCTGCCTTATAGGGGACAGCCAGCAGCTTGTTGGGAGGATGAGATGGTCCCTTGGGGCCCATGGAAGGAGCCTGGTGGGTGCCTGGGGCCCCCATTGTTGTGAAGTCTTGCCTGATGTGCTGAATCTCAGGCAAGACTTTCAGCCCTGAGAGTATCCGTACCGCCACCCTGGGATGCAGCCCCAGGCTTGAATTTGTCTACCTGTCTTAGGTGGCAAAGCCCTGATCACACCGTGGGTGGCCCCGCCAGGTCTCTCTGCAAGATGCCCCATCTGCTGAAATCTTTGCTGTTTTCTAGGGCAGTGGGCTCTAGCCTCATGTTTGCGGGGAAAGGGAGGAGCAGGCCAAGTAGGGGCTACCTTCACACTATGATGCACAGGCGTGCTGGGAGCTAGAAGACAACGTCCCTGGGCTAAGGGGCGGCAAAGAGCCTTGACAACGAGGGTTTCTCAAGGAGGCCTTCTCTGTCCCAACTGTTTTGACCCCTTTTTTCCCTCCATTCTCTGCAGAGTCCCTGCAGGAAACATCACCCAGGCTGGCAGATCATGGTAGCAGCAGCGGGGGTGGCTGGGAAGTGAAACGGAGCCAGCGGCTGAGGAGGGGCCCCAGCAGCCCCCGAAGGCCCTATCAGGACATGGAGTATGAAAGACGGTGAGTTATCCGTTCCCAGCCTCCCAAACAGCCTAGGCTTGCCTCTGTGAGAATTGATCCAAGAAGGTGCTAGGATGGGGCTTCTGGGTAGAGGAAACAGCAATAGCAGATGAGGAGTTTCTTTTCAGCAGACAGGTATTTGGCACCTGTTGTGAGCCAGGACTTGCGCTAGGCTCTGGGAGTGCAGTGATGAATGAGACATGAGATTGCATCCTTCTGAGTACTCATGGTGTCGCAGCGAGGCTATGCAGTTAACAGGTGGGAGGTTGAGGTTGGGGCTATAGCCTGGGGTGTGAGGGATGGGTGGGAATGGCACCATCAGAGTCAGGATTTGCCCAGTACCACTAGGGGACAAGTCAGGTTAGATAGTGGGAGATTCCAGGGACAGTATGGGCTACAGTTGGCATGATACTTGCTTGGAATGGATACTCTCAGACAGTTATTTCTTCAGCTCTGCTATGAACAAGGAATAGCTGGAACACTGGGTAAAATACAGAAATTCTGAGTAAAATTCAGTGATCCCTTGCCATCCAGGTGATTCCGAGGCAGGTGACCCAGCCATGACACTTGAAGATTGCCTAGAAAAGCAGACCTAACTCTCCCAGAAAGCCTCTATTAAGACTCAAGAGTCGATAGCTTCATAAAAGAGAAAATAATTTTAAAATGTCTTACAAAGGGTTTCCTCTACCACCACCCCTTTTAAAACGTAGAATTGTAATATTTTATTTTCTGAAAATGAGCCCAAATTTGAGATAAGGTCATCACCTAGTGTTATTCAGTCTTGGCTTTCATTAGAAATGTTTTTTGAAAGACATTTGATTTTGGATGGTATTCACTAGAAGTGCTCTGTGGCCATATCTGAATTTGAGTAGCTGACATACATACTTTGTTCAAACTTTATTACCAAGTAAATCCATTGACTTTTAAAAGGCCTCAAGTGCAGAGGTTTGAATTCATCATACTTTCCAGTTCAAGGTAGGTTTCTGTCATAGGTCAGCACAAGGCTTCTTCTTGCCACGTTTATTTTTTCATTTTATTCCCAATTCCCACCTCTGTGGGCAGCTGCTCTGTGTGTTTGATATGTATCCTTCTATGATACATATCGTAGAAAATGTATCAGATTTATTATATACATTGTTTTCATATAAATGTATCATATAGATACATGTATCTGTAAATGTATCATAGATACATGTATCATATAAATATACATACGTATACAAATGTATCACATAGATACATGTATCTGTAAATGTATCATAGATACAATGTATCTGTAAATGTATCATATAGATACAATGTATCTGTAAATGTATCATATAGATACATGTATCATATAAATATACATACATATACAAATGTATCATAGATACATGTATCTGTAAATGTATCATATAGATACAATGTATCTGTAAATATATAGATACATGTATCATATAAATATACATACATATACAAATGTATCATATAGATACATGTATCTGTAAATGTATCATGTAGATACATTTTCATAGAAAATGGAAATATGAAGTGTTGTTTTGAGCGACTGTGTTTTCAGTTGACACACATGGCATAGTGCCACAGTCTTCATTTTGTTTCCTGAACTTTGTATTACTTAGAGTGGGAGTTTTTTTTGTTTTTTGTTTTTTGTTTTGAGACAGGGTATCTCTGTGTTGCCCAGGCTGGTCTCAAACTCCTGGGCTCAGGCAATTCTCCTGCCTTGGCCTCCCAAAGTGCTGGGATTAAAGGCATGAGCCACTGTAACTGGCCAACAGTGCTGTTTTTTTTTGTTGTTGTTTGTTTTGAGACGGAGTTTCGCTCTTGTTGCCCAGGCTAGAGTGCAATGGCACAATCTCGGCTCACCGCAATCTTTGCCTCCGAGGTTCAAGTAATTCTCCTGCCTCAGCTTCCCAAGCAGCTGGGATTACAGGCATGCGCCACCATGCCCGACTAATTTTGTATATTTAGTAGAGATGGGGTTTCTCCATGTTGGTCAGGCTGGTCTCAAACTCTCGACCTCACATGATCCACCCAAAGTGCTGAGATTACGGGCATGAGCCACTGCACCCAGCACAGTGCTGTATTTTTAACATCTGTCTGTATTGCCATGTGTATGTTACTGCTTTGTTTCCAATTGCTGGCAAGGGCATCATGGGGCATGTCTATTGCATTTTACTTAATAATTCCCCCAAGAGTAGATGCCTGTTGTTAATTTTGATGTGCTGACATCACTTTTTTTTTTTTTTTTTTTTTTTTTCCGGAGACAAAGTTTCACTCTTGTTGCCCAGGCTGGAGTGCAATGACACAATCTCAGCTCACCACAACCTCCACCTCCTGGGTTCAAGAGATTCTCCTGCCTCAGCCTCCCAAGTAGCTGGGATTATAGGCATGCACTACCACGCCCAGCTAATTTTTTGTATTTTTAGTAGAGATGGGGTTTCTCCATGTTGGTCAGGCTGGTCTTGAACTCCTGACCTCCGGTGATCCACCTGCCTCGGCCTCCCAAAGTGTTGGGATTACAGGCGTGAGCCACCGCGCCTTGCCCAACATCACTTTTTTTGCCTTATCTTTTAACGTATAGTTGCTTTTGCTTGTTTGTTTTTTGAGATGGGGTTTCGCTCTGTCACCCAGGCTGGAGTGCAGTGGCACGATCTCAGCTCACTGCAAACTCCGCCTCCCAGGTTCACGCCATTCTCCTGCCTCAGCCTCCCGAGTAGCTGGGACTACAGGCGCCCACCACCAAACCCAACTAATTTTTTGTATTTTTATTAGAGACAGAGTTTCACCATGTTAGCCAGGATGGTCTTGATCTCCTGACCTCGTGATCCGCCCGCCTTGGCCTCCCAAAGTGCTGGGATTACAGGCGTGGGCCACCGTGCCCTAATGTATAGTTTTTACCTTTTGCATTCAGATCTTTAATCCATCTAGATTCCACTCTTGAATATGGCATAAGGTAAGCTCTGGTTTTATTTTCTTCCATATAGTAGGCAGTTTTTCTAGTACCACCTCCTAAGTAGTCCATTCTTTCTTTATTGATCTGTGGTACCGCATCTGATTTCAGGTTCCCTCATGTACATGGATTCGTCTTGAGCGATGTAATTTGTTCCGCTGGTCTATTTACACATTCTTGTGCCAGCACCTTACTGGTTTTATTATTATGGCTTTATAGAATGTCTTAATAGCTCCTTTGCACTTATTTTTCAAAGTTGATTTAATCATTCGTGGGGCTTTATTCTATATCAAAAGTTATCAAAGTCCCTCAACAACAACAAGAATTTTGATAGATATTGCACAGAACTTCTCTATTAATTTGGGGAAAATTATCTTTGTACATAGTCATCTCATCTAAGACCTGTGTAGAGAATATTTTGAAATTTATGTGAAGAGCATAAAAAGCTTTCATTTTCATAAATAGAAATACAAGTCTTATGTATTCTTTTTTAAAGTAATCCCTAGGTACTTCAGTCACTTTCATTATCTTTTTCTTTTTCTCGAGACTTGGTCTTGCTGTGTCACCCAGGCTGGAGTGCAGTGGCAACCTCCATAGGCTCAGGTGATCTTCCTACCTCAGCCTCCAAGTAGCTAGGACTGTAGGCACCCGCCACCACGCCCAGCTAATTTTTTGTAGAGACAGAGTTTGCCATGTTGCCAAGGCTGATCTTGAACTCCTGAGCTCCAGCAATCCACCCACTTTGGCCTCCCAAAGTTCTGGGATTATAGGCCGTTATCTTATTTTTTGAAAAATATTTTTTATGCTGGTATTTGCTGGGGTAGAGGAAAGCTGTTGATTTCTGTAAGTTACCCCTGCTGTATGCCCTTGTTATTTCTAATACTTCATTGTTGATTCTGATGTTCTTTCTAAGTAGTTGGTCATATTGTATGCAAATCTATCCTGTCACTTATTTATTTTTCTTCATTTATAGCATTGTCCAGGACTTTTAGTACCATATTAAATAGTATAAGTGATACTGGGTGCACAAATTACGATTTACTTTGGCTAGTTATGGCAGAAAATCCAAAGAATAATGGCTTAGACAAGATAGTTTACTTTTCTTTCCTACAAAGGCAGTCTGCAGAAGAGCAATTAATCTAGGGCTGACAGGCAGCCCCTTCTGTGTAGCCATCCTCAGCACATGGCAGTTGAGATAGTAGAAAGAATGGAGAGGAATAAAAGGGAATGTGTCTAAAGTTTCTCCATTAAGTATGATGCATGCAGTAAGTTTTTAGAATGTATCCTTTAATAAATCAAGAAAATTATCTAATCTTCGTTTGCTAAGATTGACCATAAATAAGTATTAAATTTCAAGATCCTGTGCTTTTTTCTCCCCTTGTCCATTAATTTCATAAATTGTGGCCTGGCATGGTGGTGGATCACAGCACTTTGGGAGGCCAAGGTGGGCGGATCGCTTCAGGCCAGGAGTTCAAGACCAGCCTGGCCAACATGGTGAAACCTCATTTCTACTAAAAATACAAAAATCAGCCAGGCGTGGTGACGCATGCCTGTAACCCCAGCTACTGGGGAGACTGAGATATGAGAATCGCTTGAACCTGGAAGGTGGAGGTTGCAGTAAGCTGAGATCGTGCCACTGC
>NW_016826693.1:19663-27871 GCF_001698545.2 Rhinopithecus bieti
ATTTATGTTTTAGATTCACTCTTGTTGCCCAGGCTGGAGTGCAATGGTGCAATCTCAGCCCACTGCAACCTCTGCATCCTGGGTTCAAGCAATTCTCCTGCCTCAGTCTCCCAAGTAGCTGAGATTATAGGCATGCACCACCATGCCCGGCTAATTTTGTATTTTTAGTAGAGACAGAGTTTTTCCATGTTGGTCAGGCTGGTCTCAAACTCCTGACCTCAGGTGATCTGCCCGCCTCGGCCTCCCAAAGTGTTGGGATTACAGGCGTGAGCCACGGCGTCCAGTCTGACATGACCTTTTAAGTCTGGCAGCATGTATGTCCTAAGAACAAAGGTGTTCTCTTCCATAACCACAATATACTTATCAATATCAGAACATTTAATAATTATATAGTACTTTTATCGTATTCAGATGTTATCACTCTTCTCAGTAATGTCCTTTATAGCGGTTTTCCCCAACCCAGGATCCAGTCCAAGATCATGTATTGCATTGAACTCCTTGTCTCCTTTAATCTGAAACAGTTATTCTATCTTTGTCTTTTATGACCTTGTCATTTTTTTTTTTCCTGAACCTATGGATTATACTGAAAGCATGTTTTAAGGTTAGTTGTTTTGTAGAATGTCTCTCAGTTTGGATTTTTCTAATGCTTACTCATGAGTTTTTGGCAGAAATGTTAGTGATTTATGTGTATTTTTAAAACCTTGTTAGATTTTATTAGCTATTGTATCATCTAGGATATCTACACCTGTATTTATCAGTGAAGTAGTCCAATAGTTTTATTTTCAGTATTTATCTGGCATTGGAATTAAGGTAGCCTTATGATATGAGTTGGGCAGCCTTTGTTATTCTCTCTTTATTGGAGAAACTTGTAGAAGAATTATCTGTACCTTGAAAAACTTGGTAGAACTCACCTTTAAAAGCATCTGGAGGCTGGGCGCAGTGGGCCAAGGCAGTTGGATCACTTGAACTCAGGAGTCTGAAACCATCCTGGGCAACATGGCAAAACTCTGTCTCTACAAAAAATACAAAAATTAACTGGGCATGGTGGCAGGTGCTTATAGTTCTAGCTACTCAGGAGGCTGAGGCAGGAGGATCACCTGAGCTGGGAGGTTGAGGCTGTGGTAAGCCGTGATCATGCCACTGCACTCCAGCCTCAGTGACAGAGTGAGACCCTGTCTCAAAAAATATAAAAGCATCTGATGAGCTGGTTTTTGATTACCATTTCATCTCTTCTGCCAATTTTAACATTTTATATTTTCTAGAAATACTCATTTTGTGAAGATCCTCATATATGATTATTCAGTCCAGCATCCTAGAAATACTTTATAAAAGGGGTATGCCTTTGGAAGGTGTTTGTTCAGAGTGCTCTGGTGGCCAATTAAAAGTATTCCTTTCTATCCAAATATGTTCCCTTCCTGAGTTTAGATAGCAAGAGTTCAATACCTGAATTTATTTGGTTTGGATATTGGATGTCAAGAGAGTTCAGGATAATTTCGTCTGAAAATTTATAAATTTATTCGTATCTGTTCAGTTCTTGATTTTTTTTTTCCTTTTTTTTTGTTTTGTTTTGGAGATAGTCTCACTCTGTCTTCCAGGCTGGAGTGCAGTGGCGTGATCTTGGCTCACTGCAACCTCTGCTTTCCAGGCTCAAGGGATTCTTGTGCCTCAGCCTCCTGAGTAGCAGGAATTACAGGTGTTGCCACCACGCCCGGCTAATTTTTGTATTTTAGTAATGACAGGGTTTCACCATGTTTGCCAGGCTGGTCTCGAACTCCCTACCTCAGGTGATCCACTCGCCTCAGCCTCCTGAAGTGCTGGGATTACAGGCATGAGCCACTGTGCTGGCCCCAGTTCTTGAATTTTGATGACTGCAGTTCAAATCGATTGTATCAAGAACCTTAAAACTACTCATACCACTGACAGTGATTTCTTCTCCAGGCATTTACTGTAAGGAAACAATTTGGGGCCAGGTGTCGTGGCTCACGCCTGTAATCCCAGCACTTTGGGAGGCGGAGGCGGGTAAATCACAAGGTCAGGAGTTTGAGACCACCCTGGCCAACATGGTGAAACCCCATCTCTACTAAAAATATAAAAAATTAGCTGGGCGCGGTGGTGGGCGCCTGGAATCACAGCTAATCGGGAGGCTGAGGCAGGAGAATTGCTTGAACCCGGGAGGTGGAGGTTGCAGTAAGCTGAGATCCTGCCACCGCACTCTAGCCTGGACGACAGAGTGAGACTCCATCTCAAGAAAGAAGGAAACAATTTGGGTTCCAAGCTGAGTTCATGGGGACAGTGACTTCATTTTGTTCACAGCAGTATTCCCATCACCTAGAACAGTACTTATTATATAGCAAATGTTGGGTTAATATTTCTTGAATGAATACATGAACAAATAATTTTTTTAAAAATGGAAATCCACATTTTTTAAAGAGACAGTGTCCAGTGGTGTGATCATAGCTCACTGCATCCTCCAGTTCCTAGGTTCAAGTCATCCCTCCTGCGTCAGCTTCCCCAGTAGCTGGAACTACAGGTGTGTGCCATAACATCTGGCTTTAATTTTTTCTGTGGGGTCTCGCTATGTTTCCCAAGCTGGTCTTAAACTCCTGGGCTCAAGTGATCCTCTGCCTCAGTCTCCAGAGTATATGGGATTGCATGTGTGGGCTACTATGTCTGGCTGTTCACATTTTTGAGCACTATTTGCTTGTGAAAAAGTATAATGAAGTGGTAGTTTTCATTTTACTGTGTCTCATGTGTCCATCATGTTTGTATATTTTGTGTTGTTCATCAACTAAGATGCTGCGAACAATATATGAAATCTTGGATGTATTTCAATGGTTTGTCCAGTTTGTTAGCCACTACTAGTTCACCTTAATACGGTGGGGGCCTAAAATACATGGTCATGGTTGTGAGGTGATCTTAGAGTTGATGCAAAGCATAGTATGCAGGCTAGGCCCTAATGGAAGGAAGATGGTACTCAGTAAGAAGCAAGAAGTATTGTTTTTTTCGTAATGACGAGACGCTGTTCTATGGATGACCTAACATCTTCCTTTAAACATGATGTCTCTCCTTCTAACTCCAAACTTGCTCAACTAAGTCCCTTAAAATAACTCGCGGTGGAATTGAAAAAAAAAAAAAAAAAAAAAAAAAAAAAGAAATCTCTCAGCCAAACGTGGGGCAAAAAAAAAACCAAAAAAAAAAAAAAATTCAAAAAAGAACGAGTACGCCATGGATATTTGCCCCATTTGTTACTTATTGTTATGGTGTTTTCCATATTTTAGTGTGAAATTTCAAGCGTGTAGCAAAGTTTAAAGAATTTTACAATGAACACCATGTATACCCATCCATTAGATTCTTTTTCTTCTTCTTCTTCTTCTTTTTTTTTTTGAGATGGAGTTTCGCTCTTGTTGCCCAGGCTGGAGTGCAATGGCACAATCTTACCTCACCACAACTTCCACCTCCCGGGTTCAAGTGATTCTCCTGCCTCAGCCTCCCGAGTTGCTAGGATTACAGGCATGCGCCACCACACTTTGCTAATTTTGTATTTTTAGTAGAGATGGTGTTTCTCCATGTTGGTCAGGCTGGTCTCGAACTCCTGACCTCAGGTGATCCGCCTGCCTCGGCCTCCCAAAGTGCTGGGATTACAGGCGTGAGCCACCATGCCTGGTCCACTAGATTCTACTATGAACGTTTTACCATACTTGCTTTATTACATATTTATTTCTAAGTTTCTCATATTTTTTACGCTCTATAGAGATTTATAATTTTTACAAAGCCAGATTTATTCATTTTCCTTTTATGACTGCCGGGATGTGGCTTGCTGAGGAAGACCTACCCCACTCTTTAAAAGATACATTTTTTTCTTATGATTTCTTTCTAATATTTGTTTTCTTTTTTTAAAGTTCAGCTTTTATTATAGGTTAAAGGATGCACATACAGGTTTTGTTTTGTTTTGTTTTTTTAACTCAGTGAAGAAGTCTGCACAGCAGGAATCAGGTGGGATGGCCCTTTTCCCCTACGCTGGACCACTTGATGTTCTCTTCCATCTTCCCCCAACCCTCATTTAGATCATGACGTCAGAAAATCAGGTTAAAAGTTAAGAAAAAGAATAATCAGATCATTAGGGATTCTCAGTAGTAGCAGTGCCATTGGGAGCTGCTAGCCTAGCGGGTATGCCCCGTGCCACCCCTCTGGATCTTGGCTACATGGCTACTGGGAGGAGGTCTTGTTGGCCAGGGAGGCCATGCAGTGCTGCTAGAAGCTGGGCGACATGCTGGCGGTGCAGCGGAGTCTTGGGTGCGGCAGCTTGGAGGTACCACCCGCATAGGCGTTGGCCTTCCAGGTTGCGTCCTGGCCCATCATGCTGCTGCAGCAGCCGGGGCTGGCGCTGCATGTTCACTCGCCTGCTAGGTTGCCCACCGGCTTAGCCAGGAGCTTGCTGTGACTCAGCAGGGCCACATCCCCCATGGCTGCTGTGGCTGTGCTCTGGTCTTGCAAAATGGTGGTGATGTGGTGCCGGAGGTCTGTGAAGAGCTTGCTCACGCCCTCGTAGCCTGGGAAGGCGCTGATGTCGATGACGGCATGCTGCCCCATCTGGTTGTTGATGATGATGTCGGTGCCGAGCAGCAATATTCCCAAGCCTGCCGCAGGGCCTGGGGGAGTTCCCAGATGACCTTTTTGCTCGGCTGCTCTTGAACAGACCAGACCCCTCAATCTTGTCCAGCTCCGTCAGGACCAATGATGACTCCAGCTTTGACTCCTCGTGGCTATTGAGGAAGATGGATTCGCGGTCACATTGTGTCCATGGAGTTCTTGAGCAAGGGTGTCTGGACCACAGTGTAGGACTCGCCGACCATGAACACCTTGTACAGAACGGTGTTGTGGTTGATGAAATTCTAGACCACACAGGGTGACTGGATGCCGTTCAGGCCCTCCTGATTGAACGCAATAGCCATCTCGTGAGAGTTGGTGCTGTGAGCCAGTCTGGTTTTGCAAATGAACAGGAAAGCCAGGCCATTCTTCTCCAGTAGCCACATGGTGTCATCCCCGCACAGGCTCCTCCATGAAGGGCAGTGAGTAGATCCTACCATCTTCCATGTAGACCTCAATCTTCCAGATGTGCTTGCAGGACTTGGAGCGGTCAAGCAGGGTTCTGATGGCAGGGGAGGAGTCCAGGACGATGGTTTCAGGGTGGGCATCAATGTACTCCTGAAACCTGTGCACCAGCTCCAGGGACTGGCTGTCATTCTGGTCGGCTTCAAGGATGACACTGGTCAACTTGTGAATGATGAATTCCAGGGGTCCCTGTTCCTCAGTTGGTGGCTGGCTGAGGTTCAGCTGCATGACTTCTTTTTTTTATTTTTTATTTTTTTGAGATGAGGCTCACTCTGTCGCCCAGGCTGAAGTGCAGTGGCGTGATCTCGGCTCCTTGTAACCTCTGCCCCCCGGGTTCAAGCGATTCTCCTCCCTCAGCCTCCCGAGTAGCTGGGATTACAGGCGCTTGCCACTGGGCATTGCTAATTTTTGTATTTTTAGTAGAGACAGAGTTTCACCATGTTGGCCAGGCTGGTCTCGAACTCTCGACCTCAGGTGATCCACCCTCCTCAGCCTCCCAAAGTGCTGGGATTATAGGCGTGAGCTGCCACTCCTGGCCTCAGCTGCACTTGTCCTTCGCTTCCTGCACAGCTCCGCCAAGGCCTGGAAATTGAGCTTCTTGATTTTCTTCTCACGCAGCCATTAGCCAACTTTCTTCCCTTTCAGAAAAGTCTGCCATCTTCCTCCTTGGGCAAGGAGCCTGGGTCCTGAGGAAATCGCCCATAGGCCGAGTCTGTTGACCAGTGAGCACTGGGAGCATGTGGGCACCTCTGGTGGCAGGGATGTGGAAAGGGCTGGGGTGCGGGATTAGGGCCACCTGGTGTCACATTCTCCACCATCCCCCTCCCCACCCCCGCCCCAGGCCGGGGTGGCCCTGACCACCCAGCTGGAGCTCGCGGGCCACATACGGGTTGCTGTTGTTATTTTTTTCATACGCAGTTTCACTCTGTCACCCAGGCTGGAGTGCAGTGGGGCGATTGGCTCACTATAACCTCCGCCTCCCTGGTTCAAGCAATTCTCGTCCCTCAACCTGCACAGTAGCTGGGACTACAGGCGTGCACCACCACATCCAGCTAATTTTGGTATTTTTTAGTAGAGACGGAGTTTTACCATGTTGCCCAGGCTGGTCTCAAACTCCTGACGTCAATGATCCTGCCCCCTCGGCCTCCCAAAGTGCTAGGATTACAGGCGTGAGCCACCACACCTGACCCGTACAGGTTTTTTTACATGGGTAAATTGCGTGACACTGAAGCCTGAGGCCCTGTTGATCCCATCACCCAAGCAGTAAGCTTAGTTCCCAACAGATGGTCCTTCAGCCCACGCCCCCCTTCCCACCTTCCCGGTCTAGTGATCCCCAATGTCTGATGTTCCAATATTTGCATTCATGTACATTAAACATTTAACTCCCATTTATAAGTAAGAACATGCAGTACTTGGTTTTCTGTTTTTGTGGTAGGTGGCTTAGGATAACAACCTCCAGCTCCATCCATATGACTGTGACAGACATGATTTTGTCTTTTTTATGGCTGCATAGTATTCCATGGTGTATATGTACCACATTTTTCTTTATCTTCTCCACTATTGATGGGCATTCAGGCAGATTCTATGTCCTTGCTATTGTGAATAGTGCTGCAACGGCCAGGCGCAGTGGCCCATGCTAGTAATCCCAGCACTTTGGGAGGCCAAGGTGGGTGGATCACCTGAGGTTGGGAGTTCAAGACCAGCCTGACCAACATGGAGAAATGCCATCTCTACTAGAAATACAAAATTAGCCAGGCGTTGTGGCGCATGCCTGTAATCACAGCTACTCGGGAGGCTGAGGCAGGAGAACCTTTTGAACCAGGAGGTGGAGGTTGCAGTAAGCCAAGATTGCACCATGGCACTCCAGCCTGGGCCATAAGAATAAAACTCCGTCTCAAAAAAAAAAAAAAAAGAAAAGGAAAAAAGGTGCCGCATTGAACATATGGGTGCATGTGATAGAATGAATTATTTTCCTTTGGGTATATACCCAGTAGCAGGATTACTGGGTCGAATAGCCAAAGCAATCCTAAGCGAAAAGAACAAAGTCAGAGGCATCACATTGTCCAACTTCAAACTATTCTATAAGGCTACAGTAATCAAAATAGCATGGTCCTGTGCAAAAACAGACACATAAACCAGTGGAACAGAGTAGAGAATGCAGAAATAAACCCGCACACATAGAACCATCTGATCTTTGACAAAATCAACAAAAGTAAGCAAGGGGGAAAGGACTTCCTGTTAAATAAGTGGTGCTGGGATAGGTGGCTAGCCATATTCAGAAGAATGAAACCGGACCCTTAACCTCTCACCATATACAAAAATTAAGATGGATTAAAGATTTAAATGTAAGACTTCAGACTATAAAAGTCCTAGAAGGCCAGGTGTGGTGACTCATGCCTGTAATCCCAGCACTTTGGGAGGCCGAGAGTTCAAGACGAGCCTAACCAACATGGAGAAACCCTGTCTCTACTAAAAATACAGAATTAGCCAGGCGTGGTGGTGCATGCCTGTAATCCCAGCTACTTGGGAGGCTCAGACAGGAGAATCACTTGAACCTGGGAGGCAGAGGTTGCGGTGAGCCAAGATTGCGCCATTGCACTCCAGCCTGGGCAACAAGAGCGAAACTCCACCAAAAAAAAAAAAAAAAAAAATCCTATAAAGAAAACCTAGGAAACGCCCTTCTTGATACAGGGTTTGGCAAAGAATTTATGGCTAAGCCCCCAAAAGCAATTGCAACAAAACCAAAAATTGACAAGTTGGACCTAATTAAAGAGCTTCTGTCTGCACAACAAGAGAAACTACCAACAGAGTAAATGGACAACCTGCAGAATGGGAGAAAATGTTCACAAACTACGCATCTGATAAAGGTCTAATATCCAGAATCTACAAGGAAGTTAAATCAACAAGCAAAAAGCAAAAGTTCCAGTTTAAAAATGGGCAAAGGACATGAACAGATACTTCTCAAAGGATAACATAAAAGTGGCCAACAAACATGAAAAAATGCTTATCATCACTAATCATCAGAAATGCAAATCAAAACCACAATGAGACACTGTCTCATGCCAGTCAGATGACAATTATTAAAAAGTCAAAAAA
>NW_016826693.1:27913-32849 GCF_001698545.2 Rhinopithecus bieti
AAAAAAAAAAAAAAAAAAACCATTGGTGATGCTGCAAAGAAAAGAATGCTTATATACTGTTGGTGGGAATGCAAACTAGTTCAGCCATGGGAGAAAGCAGTTTTGAGATTTTTTTTTTTGGGAGAGAGAGATTTCTTTAATATTTTTATGGTTTCTATTTGGGAATTTAAGTTTTCACCCATCCAGAGTTTATTTGGCATAAGAAGTAAACAACTTTGTTTTCTTAGCGGGCAACACTAAGTGGCAAAGAAGTAAACACCTTTGTTTTCTTAGTAGGCAACACTTTTCTGTAAAGGATCAGATGGTAAATATTTTTGGCATTGCATTGCAAGACCGTCTCTGTTGCAACTAAACTGAAAGCAGTCACGGACAATTTATGAATGAATGAATGGATATAGCTGTGTTCCAGTAAAACTTTATTTAATTAATTTATTTTTTGAAACAGGATCTCGCTGTGTTGCCCTGACTGGCTGGAGTGCAGTGGCGCGATCAGAGCTCACTGCAGCCTCTGTCTCCCTGGCTCATGGGATCCTCCCACCTCAGCCTCACACGCCGCTAATTTCTTTTTTTCTTTCTTTCTTCTTTTTTCTTTTCTTTTTCTAGTAGAGACAAGGTCTGACTACTGTGTTACCCAGACTGGGTCTGGAACTCAAGGGTTACTCCTGCCTTGGTCTTCCAAAGTACTGGGATTACAGATGTGAGCCACTACACCTGGCCTCCACTAAAACTTTATTTAAGGAGACTGGATTTGGTCCACTGGCTATAGTTTGCTGATCCCTAGGCCAGATAGTTATTGTAACTATTATTTATTGACTAATTCATTTTCCCCTTGTTAGTTTGAAATATAACCTTTGGCTTATACTGAACTTCCACGTGTGTTTTTGTATGCTGTAGATTCTATTCTATGTCACTGATCTGTCTATTCATGTTTTAATTCATTTACCTTTATGATTTTGTTTTGTTTTGTTTTTTTGGGGGGGTGTCTGGCTTTGTCACCCAGGTACAGTGGTGCAATCATGGCTCACTGCATCCTTGACCTCCTGGCCTCAAGTGATTCTCCTGCCTCAGCCTCCCAACTAGCTGGGGATACAAACACACACCACCACGTGTAACTAAATTTTGTATTTTTTTGTAGAGATGAGGTTTTGCTATGTCACCCAGGCTGGTCTTGAACTCCCGGGCTCAAGCGATCCGTCTACCTCATCCTCCCAAAGTGCTGGGATTAGGGGCATGACCCACGGCCCCTGGCTTATCCTTTGTTTTTTTATTTTGTTTGTTTGTTTGGAGATGGAGTCTCACTCTGTTGCCAGGCTGTAGTGCAGTGGCACAATCTCAGCTCACTGCAACCTTGGCTTCCTGGGTTCAAGAGATTCTCCTGCCTCAGCCTCCTGAGTAGCTGGGATTTCAGGCGCGCGCCACCACACCCAGCTAATTTTTGTATTTTTTGTAGAGACGAGGTTTCACCACGTTGACCAGACTGTTCTCCATCTCCTGACCTCGTGATCCGCCTGCCTTGGCCTCCCAGAGTACTGGGATTACAGGCTTGAGTCGCTGCGCCCAGCCTATCCTTTGTTTTTTTAAACAGTGCTACAGTAACTTTTTTGTATATGTGCAAGTATATGTATACTTTAAATTCCCAGAAGTAGAACTGTGGGTCAAAGGGTATGTAGATTTTTAGTTTTGTCAGCTGTTGCCAAATTCTCCTCCATAAGTATTATTCCATTTTTAACTCCTACCAGTAATATGAAAGTGCCTGTTTTCCACACAGCCTTGCTGTTTGTTTTCAAACATTGGACTGTTGTAAATCTGTTAGAATAAAAATGTTCTATCAAATCTTCCTTACAGAAGAATTCTAAATAATAGTGATTATTGTATAGTACAATATAGTATTTAATAGTTATTATAAATAATAATTTTTATGTAATTCCAAATAATGTAGATATTCCCTCCTCCAGGAGGTAGAGCACAATTACCCTCCTTTTGACTGTGGGCTGGTCTTGGGAGACTCACCTCTAAAGAATAGAGTATGGAGGCCGGGCGCGGTGGCTCACGTCTGTAATCCCAGCACTTTGGGAGGGCGAGGGGGGTGGATTGTGAGGTCAGGAGATCGAGGCCAGCCTGGCCAACATGGTGAAACTCCGTCTCTACTAAAACGCAAAATTGGCTGGGGTGGTGGCGGGTGCCTGTAGTCCCAGCTACTCAGGAGGCTGAGGCAGGAGAATTGCTTGAACCCGGGAGTCAGAAGTTGCAGTGAGCTGAGATGGTGCCACTGTACTCCAGCCTGGCAACAGAGCGAGACTCCATCTCAAAAAAAAGAATAGAGTATGGAAAGAGAAATAGAGAAATTTTACAGGGGAGAAACCTGGCAGACACCACCTTAACTAGGTGATCATGGTTAACATCACCAGAGATAAGTCATGTTGTTATCATGTACTCTCTTCTGTGATATGATCGGAAGGGCATCTCACTATCTCCCTTCTGTTGTATGCTTCTCCAAAAAAAAAAAAAAATCCATAATCTCAAGTCTAATCATCAGAACACATCAAACAAAACCAGTTAAAGGGCTTTCTACAAAATACCTGGCCAGTGCTGTTCAGGTCGTTAAAAACAAACAAGGACAGACTGATAAACCTTCACAGGCCAGAGGAGACTGAGGGAATGTGACAACTACATGTAATGTGATATTTAGGATTAAATCTTGGATCAGAAAAAGGGTATTAGTGAGAAAATTGGTGGAATTCTAATATAATCTGTAGTTTAGTTAATTCCTTAGTTTTGACAAATTTGCCCTAGTTTTGTTACTATTAGGGAAAGCTGGGTGAAGGGTATACAGGGATTCTTTGAACTTTTCTGTACATGTAAAATTATTTCAAAATAAGAAGTTTGACTTCATCAAAATTAGAAACTTTTGTTTATTTTTATTTATTTTATAGCAATGAGGTTCCGCTATGTTGCCCAGGCTGGTCTCAAACTCTTGGGTTCATGTGATCCGCCCGTCTTGGCCTCCCCAAGTGCTGGGATTACAGGTGTGAGCCCACCATGCCTGGCCAAGATTAGAAACTTTTGGAAGTCTCTCTGAACCTATTCTGGTTCAGGGACTGCTGGTAACAACAACAAAAGATTAGAAACTTTTATACTTCCAAAGACACTATCAAGAAAGTGAAAAGACAACCCACAATGGGAAAACATATTTGTAAATCATATATCTGGTAAGGGATTAACATCCAGAATAAGAACTCTTAAAACAACACAATTACCCAATTTAAAAATGGGCAAAGGGTTCATGACCAGCCTGACCAACATGGTGAAACCCCTGTCTCTACTAAAAATACAAAACATCAGCCGGGTGTGGTGGCAGGCACCTGTAATCACAGCTACTTGGGAAGCTGAACCTGGGAGGCGGAGGTTGCAGTGAGCTGAGATTGTGCCACTGCACTCCAGCCTGGGTGACAGAGTCGGACTCCATCTCAAAACAAAACAAACAAAAAAATGGGCAAAGGACTTGAATAGACATTTCTCCAATAAAGATATACAAATGGCCAGTAAACACATGAAAAGATGCAAAATAACAAGTGTTGGTGAGGATGTGGGGAAATTGGAACCCTTGTGCAACACTGGGTTCTGTGTAATGTAAAATGGTACAGCTCCTGTGGAAAACAGTTTGGCAGTTCCAGAAAAAGTTAAACATAGGATTACCATGTGATCCAGCAATTCCACTCCTAGGTATATACCCAAAAGAATTGAAAGCAATAATTCAGATACTTGGACACCAGTATTCATAGCAGCATTATTCACAATGTCCAAAATAACCAAGGGGTGGAAGCAGCTCAACTGTGTATGAACAGATGAATGAACAAAATGTGGTGTGTGCATACTACAGTAGAAGAGTATTATTCTGCCATACAAAGGAAGGAAATTCTAACATATTGCCTTGTGGATGAACCTTGAAAATATGCCAGGTGAAATAAGCTAGACACATAGGGACAACTATTATGATTACAGTTATATGAAGTACCTAGAATAGGCAAATTCATTGAGACAGAAAGTAGAATGGAGGCTGTGGGGTGGGGTGGGAATTGTTTAATTGGTACAAAGGTTTTGTTTGGGATGATGAAAATTTCCTGGAAAAGGTGATGATTGCATAACATTGTTAGTATACTTAATGCCACTGAATTAGATAATTAAGAATGGTTGGGTGGGCGCGGTGGCTCATGCCTATAATCCCAGCACTTTGGGAGGCCGAGACGGGTGGATCACCTGAGGTCAGGAGTTTGAGACCAGCCTGACCAACATGGAGAAACCCTGTCTCTACTAAAAATTAGCCAGTGGTGGTGCAGGTCTGTAATCCCAGCTACTCGGGAGGCTGAGGCAGGAGAATCACTTGAACCCGGGGGGGGGAGGTTGCGGTGAACCGAGATTGCGCCATTGGACTCCAGCCTGGTCAACAAGAGTGAAACTTGTCTCAAAAAAAAAGAGGCTGGGCGCAGTGGCTCACACCTGTAATCCCAGCACTTTGGGAGGCCAAGGCAGGTGGATCACCTGAAGTCAGGAGTTCGAGACCAGCCTGGCCAACATGGTGAAACCCCATCTCTACTAAAATACAAAATTAGCCAGGCATGGTGGCACACACCTGTAGTCCCAGCTACTTGGGAGGTTGAGGCACAAGAATTGCTTGAGGCCGGGCGCAGTGGCTCACGCCTGTAATCCCAGCATTTTGGGAGGCCAAGGCAGGCGGATCACGAGGTCAGGAGTTCGAGACCAGCCTGACCAACATAGTGAAACCCTGTCTCTACTGAAAATACAAAAATTATCCAGGCATGGTGGTACACGCCTATAGTCCTAGCTACTCGGGAGGCCGAGGCTGCAATGAGCTGAGATTGTGCCACTGCACTCCAGCCTGGACAACAGAGCAAAACTCATCACCAAAAAAAAAAAA
>NW_016826693.1:35159-45349 GCF_001698545.2 Rhinopithecus bieti
GATCCGCCCGTCTCGGCCTCCCAAAGTGCTGGGATTACAGGCTTGAGCCACCGCGCCCGGCCTTCATTTCTTATATTTAAATCTTTGAACTGTTTGAAATATATCCTGAGGCCGGGCGCGGTGGCTCACGCCTGTAATCCCAGCACTTTGGGAGGCTGAGGCGGGCGGATCACAAGGTCAGGAGATCGAGACCACGGTAAAACCCCGTCTCTATTAAAAATACAAAAAATTAGCCGGGCGCAGTGGTGGGCGCCTGTAGTCCCAGCTACTCAGGAGGCTGAGGCAGGAGAATGGCGTGAACCCGGGAGGTGGAGCTTGCAGTGAGCTGAGATTGCGTCACTGCACTCCAGCCTGGGCGACAGAGCGAGACTCCGCTTCAAAAAAAAAAAAAAAAGAAATATATCCTGGTATATATGTGAAGTATAGTCATTATATCTTGCACATGTCTAGGTATTTAACCTTTTTGATGAATTGTACTTGGGACCTTTCTATTTTCTAAACAGCGGTTACATTAATTTGTACCCAGCATCCTTACTGATTTATTATTTATAACAGTTTTTTCAGTTGATTCTCTTAGGCTTTGCAGGTGTACTCTCTTTTCATTTACAAATAATGGTAATTTTACCTTCTCCTTTCCAGCTTTTAACCTCTTTTCTTCCTTCCCTGTTTAATTGTTTTAGCTAGTGTCTTTAGAATAATGTTAAGAATGCTGTTGATAACGGACATTCTCATGTTGTTCCCAACCAGAATTGGAATCCTGTTGGTATAGTAGCATTCTTCTATGTCATCTAGTTTTTTCTATTTTAAATAAACATATATTGGTTGCTCTTAGAATGCTTTTTTAGTCATTATTTGTTCAAAATAATTGTTGAGCGCCTACTGAGTGCTAGGGAATATGGCAGTGAGCCAAGGGTCCCCTCATTTCCTGGAGCCCATATTCTAATTTTTTAACTCATCAAAGAAACACAGATTAGGCCATGCACAGTGGTGGAGGCCTGTAATCCCAGCACTTTGGAAGGCTGAGGTGGGTGGATCACTTAAGCCCAGGAATTTGAGACCAACTTGGCAATGTGGTAAAACCCCATCTCTACAAAAAATACAAAAATGAGCTGGGTGTGGTGGCACGTGCCTGTGGTCCCAGCTACTCAGGAGGCTGAGGTGGGAGGATGGCTTGAGTCTGGGAAGTTGAGGCTGCAGTGAGCCCTGATCATGCCACTGCCCTCCAGCCTGGGCACCAGTGCCAGATCCATTCTCAAAAAGAAAAGAAAAATGCAGATGAAATCAGCTTTGAGATAAATATTTTCCAGTTATTGTGGTAGGAGAAATTTTAATGAAAGAGCTGCTAGTGTCGGCAAGGTGACAGTGAAGCAGGGGCAGAGGACGTGGTACAAGACAGGGAGGAGGGGCCTCACCCTTGGCGATCCTGCAAACTGCATGGGACCTTGGTGAGCATTTTGGTGTTTGATCCTGAGACTGAGGGGGAACCACTGAAGGGACTGAGATGAGTTTGAGTGGCTTTGCCTTAGAGAACACTCACATTTGGGATTTGGGATGTAGAGACTGAACTGAGGAGGTCCAGGTAGAAGTGAGGAGACCAGCCAGGCCACAACCAAGGTGCTCATGAGAGAAACCAGTGGCATGGACCGGAGAGTGACATAGGACCAGAGAGAGGCGGGTTGCACTTCAGAGATGTGGAGTAGGTATTTAGGAATCCCTGTCCCGGGGCAGGCCTGAGGGCTTCCAAAGAATAGAGTAGAGGGAGGGAAAATGAAAGTTTACAGGGGAGAAACCTGGCAGACACTGCCTTAACCAGATGACCAAGGTTAACATCACCAGAGCTAAGTCATGGTGGTAGCATGTACTTCCTTATCTGATAGGATCAGAAGGGCACGTCACTTCTGTTGTATGCTCCTCCAAAAAAACAAAACCCTATAACCATGAGAACACATCACCTGGGCCCCTTGCACCTTTTAGAAAGGGCAACCTCTGATCCCTCCCCATCCTTCTTCCTCCACTAGTGGTGGTCGTGGTGACAGGACTGGCCGCTATGGAGCCACTGACCGCTCGCAGGATGATGGTGGGGAGAACCGCAGCCGAGACCACGACTACCGGGACATGGACTACCGTTCATATCCCCGCGAGTACGGCAGCCAGGAGGGCAAGCACGACTATGACGACTCATCTGAGGAGCAGAGTGCGGAGGTGAGGAGGGGGTGAGCTGCGCCAGGCCTGACTGGGATGGGCTCCCAAGGGCCCTCTGTGTCTGGCTGCAGCAGGGTGTGCAGGCGGCTCTCCACTCCCATGCCTTCAGACTGTGCTCGGTGGCTTTGCCTCACCTGGAGGGCCTGTTCCCACTCCCCTCTCTGAGGGCTGCTCTCCCAACCTGAGTCTCCCTGGCTTCCACATGCTTGGCTCTATACTTCTGAGGGCCCCTGGCCACCACTCTTTCCTTCTCCCTGTTGTTCAGTTCGGGCCCATGGCTCACCGTGAACCCCGTACTGCCCGCTCCCATCCAACTTGGGCACTTGAAGAGCCTCTTCCATGGGACCCGGCGTCGGGGGTTGGGAGGACAACCAGGGGAATGCAGACTACCAAGCTGAGGAGCTCTGGGAGGCCAGCCATGGACATTCCCAGTGGTAACAGAGCCCCTAGACAGAAGGGAAGGACACTTCTGGAAAAGCCAGTGCCATGTTGGGTAGTTCACCCTAGCCTGAGGGATGAGGCATGATGTTTACACCATCAGGGAGCCCCTACCCGAGGGGAACAAACAGGCTTGCCTTAGGGGAATCCCAGTTGGAGGGGCAGTCAGGGCCCTGGTCCATGCAAGCAGGCAGCTCTCCTGTCCAGCAGGCTGGGAAGGGTGTTCTTGCAAGCCCAGCCCTAGGGGGCAGGCTGTGAGCTGCCCACTGCCCTCTGGAGGGTCCAGGGCGAAGACTCCTTTGGTGGACTGCCTGGCTTCTCCAGTGGCAGCTGTCAAGCTGTGCCCAGACGTCTCCAGGAGCACTGGGCCCTGGCCAGGGTGAGAATGGAGCACCAAGTTATCTGGCGCTTCCCCACTGTGGGTGGGAGGGCTTTGGCCCGAGGCCTGGTCTGCTTAGTCCTAGAATAGATGAATGGGCAACAACCCAGAGCCCAACAGCCATACCATTTTGAGCGTGGTGTGTGGTGGAGGACTGACCAAGGCTGAGGATCAGGGACTGAGGAGGGAGTGTCTGCAGCCCTCATACCACCTCTACCAGCTCCTGCTGGCTGGCTCTGGCCGAGATCTGAAGCGGTTCTTATGCCCCCAGCTTGGTTGCAGGGTGGAATCATAGGAGACACACAGCCTTTGGTGGTACAATGAGCAATTGAGCACACCCCCTGAGCTGGCCAGAGAGGAGGGGAAAATCAAGGGTGGGGTCTGGTGTGCTGACCCCAGGCCATCTTGCCTCAAGGAGGTTTAAGCTGTGTTTTGTCAGCTACCTTTGAGAGATCCCCGCCCACACCAATACTGCCACCTACCTCTCCCCACCCCCTGAAGGCAGTCCCCAAAAGGACCCCATGGAGAATTTCCAGCCCCAGAAGGATTGCAGGCCAGGGCCTGCCCACCCTGCCTGCCCGAGCCTTTAGCCGGAGCCCGCACATCCCTGGCTTTCAGAGCCTGCCCGCCTCACAGAGCCAGCGGCCAGCTCCTAGGCCTGCCCAGACTGACTGCCCGTCTGGTGTCACTCATCTCATTCTGTCGGCCAGGATTCCTACGAGGCCTCCCCGGGCTCCGAGACTCAGCGTAGGCGGCGGCGGCGGCACAGGCACAGCCCCACCGGCCCGCCAGGCTTCCCCCGAGACGGCGACTATCGGGACCAGGACTATCGGACCGAGCAAGGGGAGGAGGATGAGGAGGAGGAGGATGAGGAGGAGGAGGAGAAGGCCAGTAACATCGTCATGCTGAGGATGCTGCCACAGGCAGCCACTGAGGATGACGTACGTGACCCCCATGGCCCCGGGCAGGAGGCCAGGCTGGGTCTCCTCCAGGGCCCTCAACTTTTCCCCACCCCTCCCTCACCCGCAACCTCAGTGCCTTTCATCCCTTCTCCCCCTCCAGCTCCTATCCCCCAGCACTGATCCGTCCTCTGTGGGCAGGTCCCATTGGCCCCCCCTGGTCTGGAGGGAGGAGTGTCAGAGAGGCCGGCTTGGTCAAGGGGCAGCGGCTGTGGGTATCCGGCCGTGGTGGGTTTGGGCGGGAGAAGAGCAGTCCTGCACATTCCACTGGTCATCCAGCCATTTTGCATGTGTGCATCAAGGGCCAGATACTCACCGGGCCAGTGCTGGCTATTTCTGGTAGCAGAGATGACACTGGGGCCCTGCAACCATTGGGGGAGGGGTGGGATTTTCTGAAATTTCCTTTTCCTTTTTCCCCATCCTCTTTTGTCAGCAGCCTGGCCTGGCCTCAGAGCCTTGGGTGGTTGTTAACAGCCTCCCCGCCTGCCTCCCTTTCCTCGTGTTTCCTTTTCATACATACTTCTCATGACAGCCACACTGAAGCCCCATCAGGCCTACCAGAATAACCTCCAAGAATAGTCTCCCTGATCCTGGTCCTTCTTAGTCCACTCCGCCGCCCCTCAACCCCACCCCATGAATTCTCTGAAATTCCCCCACCCCCTAGCCCTCCTCTGAAATCTGCTAGCTGCTCATTTTGTAGCAGAGAAAATCCCACTTGTGTATTTGAGGGTTTCTAAGGTCTGGCCCACCTGCCCTGTCCAGGGTCAGACAGTAGCTGGTTGCTGACATTTGTTGAGAATGTATCTCAGGGTGGGCCATGTGTTAGGTGTGATTCAGTCCCCATGGCATCCCAACAGGGAAGGTACTGAGTGGGAATGTGACTTGCCCGAGGTCTTACAGCCAGTGAATGGCGGAGTGGAGCTGGAGTCTGAACCCGGGCAGCTGGACCCCAGAGCACACTTTTTGCTGCTTCCTCAGCCTTCCCTGAGTTTGGAGTCCTGATAAGCTCTTCTGTGTGTTTTTCCTTTTCATCCTGTGTATGGGTGTGTGTAAGTCTAATCTCCTGTCTTGTTTAACCTGGTGGGGAAACTGAGCCCAGAGACATGAAGACTCCTTCCCAAGAATGGTTGGCATAGGCTCCTGGTCCTCTGTGAGAGACCTCACTGGCCTAGAGACCCTGCCTCACCTGGTCCAAATCCCGAATTGCCTCTGCAGTCTCCCTCTGGCCTACTCCATCCAGGAAGCAATCCCCAGGACTATATTTTTTTGCTTTTTGTCTCCACCCTAAGTTATTGCTGCAGTCATGGTCTAGGGTACATGGCTGGGATTTGCTCAGACTCCTGTTCTCCCCAGTTTGGCATTTATGTCATGGATCTCTTTTGACGCAAGCTGCAGGTCAGCGGGGCAGGGGTGGGGGCGTGGGTTATCCCCTTGCCAAGGGCAAGAATTGCTTCCCAGGTTTCCTTACTTCATGGCTGCCACTGAGCCCTTTGTCAGATCACCCTGCCCACCATTCTTAAGTGGCTGGCTCACTTGCTTTCTTGTTCTCTGTGCCCCTGAGGGTCGTCCTGCTGCCATGCTTTACCTTGCTCTGTGCCCATTTCTTCATTTGATTCACTTTCTGCAAGTCTGGGGCTGAAAGTCAAGACTGAACTGGTGTGGGCCTGGGGCTGTTGTCACTCAGGGAAAAGCTGCGAAAGAGGCAGAGGAGACTGTGTGCACATCACCGATGACCCCTCGGGATCCAGAGGCCTCCAGCCAGCCTCAGGTACCCAGCGGCACCATTGTGCTGAGCCTGCCCCACTCTGTATCTCCCCGTATAGATCCGTGGCCAGCTGCAGTCCCACGGCGTGCAAGCACGGGAGGTTCGGCTGATGCGGAACAAATCTTCAGGTGAGCTTTTGTTCCCAGTGCCCTCCCCTTCCAGTGGCCAGCCTCAGCCTCGGAATCTCCCTCCTACCTCTGCCTTCTCCCCGACTCCCTCCACCACCTTCCTGCCACAGCTGGGAATGGGCAGTGTGGGGGGTGCCCTCTCTTCTCTCCCCCTCCCCACACTCTCCTCACAGCTCCAGCCAGAAGCCTCTTCAATGGGGCTGTCGGGGCAGGGGTGCAGCTCTGAGCTGAGCTGGGTGCTCCCTGGGGTCAGGGCCAGGGCCAGGCTCCCAGGCATCTCCTCTCTGGGACTCTTGAGTATCTGAGATGGTAACCCCCTCCCATACACTCCCTTCCCTCTCCTTTCTTCTCCTTCCTCTGCCCCTCACTTTCCCCTACATTTTTTGGTAACAGCCTCTGACCAGAAAGTAGCTCTGATGTGGTGGTCCCACGTGTGTGTCCCAAGGGGGAAGCAGGGGATGGCTCTTATCCAAGGACACATCCCAAGGAACAGCCAGGACTTCCTGGCCTCGCCTGTTCCCTCCCTCCCTCTTGCAGGCTGCTTGGAGCTGGCCTGAGGTTAGCAGGGTGGTGGTGGGGGGAGTTGTCTCTACAGGACCTCTGCCCAGGCTCCCCAAGGCAGGCACAGTGGGGCCTCACTCTGCCTGGGCTTCTCTCTCCATCTCTCAGTCTCTCCTCCCCACACCTCCATCTCTCTCTCTCTTTCTCTCTCTCTCTCCCTTTCTCCCTCTCTCTCTTTCTCTCTCTGCCCCCCCATTTATATTATTCATTCCATCCTCCTATGCATCCTAACGGTTATTCTTTTGAACATTAAGCATGCCCCCCCAAGCCCCTCTCATCCAAGCCCTCCCCGTGTATCTGCCTCTAAAGGACATGCTATCCTGAGGCCTCAACCCTGAATCCCTTTCCTAAGCCTGGAGTCTTGGTTGCATGTAGGTCTTGCTCTGCATCACCCCAACTACACCACACATGGACAGCTTCTGGGTCTCTCTCTCCACAAGGAGGTGTTACAGGTGCAGCCCCCTCGATGGCCCTGGGCGCTTCTCCCAGGCACCCATTGATTCTTACCTCTAAGGTCCTCCTGGCCAATCGTGGCCACCATTCTCCTTTTGTCCAGGGAAACCTGGACTGTTTGTGGCTGTAGTCTCCACCCTGTAGCCCTGAGGTGGCTCCCTAGCGAGGCCCACCTCCCCTGCGCTGCGGTGAGGCTGAGATGAGGTCGTGTCTTTAACCGCCCCTGGTTCTCAATGGGCCAAGAGCCTTGCTAGCCTCACAGAGCAGCCTGGCCAGCTTCTCTTTTGCTCCTGTGATTCAACACCTGTTACAGGACCCCTCCTGGGTGCCCCTGGCCTCGAGCCGGGTCCGCCCTGGAGTTACGTATTGTGGCTTGTGTGGAGCCAGCAGCCTGCCCACCGTCCCCTCCCTCCTTCTCTGGAGGCAGATCTCTCGTATTCTTTCCCTCCTGGCTGCTTCTCTCCGTCTCTGTCACCCCAGGCTGGCTCGGCAGGTCTGCCCGAGCCCCATCTCTCTCTCTTCCCAGTTGGTGTGTGTGTCTCTCCCCCTACCGACCTCTGGCCTCTGTTTTTCTCCCTCCGCCTTCCCTGCCCCACCTGGCCATCTACCTTGCCCCCCACACCCGCTAGTCTTTCTCTCTCTGATTGCCTCTTTCTCTTTCTTCCTTTCTCCTCTTCCCCTTTCCCTCTCTCTGCCCCCGTCCTCTCCCCTCGGGTCCCGCCCCCGGGAACGCCGTGTGTCCAAAGCTGTTGACTAACCCACTGCGTCTGTATCTGAATGCTGTCTCCAGGTCAGAGCCGGGGCTTCGCCTTCGTCGAGTTTAGTCACTTGCAGGACGCTACACGATGGATGGAAGCCAATCAGGTTGCTTTGCCGCACTTGAACCCCCCCCCAAACAAATACTACTTTGTAATCGAGCGCTCCCCATCGCCTGATTCTTACGGACACAGTTCCCTGCCCTGTGGCCCTGTGTCCCATCCCCCCTGCCCCCTCTCTCCCCTTCCTGACCCTCACTATCTCCTCTTCCCATCTCTCGCTACCCCACTGGGCTTCCCATCCAGAGCCCACACTCACCACTGGCCCCTTCCTACCACCAGGCACTAGCGCTGCCCCTTCACCTCTCCCAGCTGACTGTTCAGAGAAACAGCTGCCAGGGTGGGTTCTTTCACCTAGCTTCCCACTCCCCCCCGGGCGGGGGTGGGGGTGGGGCACCCCTCTCTGAGGTTAGCCAGAGCCAGGACCTCATTCTACCCTCAGGACCACTGGAAGTCCTGCCAGTGAGGAGCTTAGCTATTGGCATAGTCACTAGCAAGACTCATTTTGTCAGCCCCCTCCCTGCATGTGAATTTGGCCCTTTGATTTTCATGCAAGGGGACAGCACTGCTCCATTGATCTCAAGTTCCTGTCGAGTATGATAGTTTTATCAACACCCTGGCCTCACTTCGCCGCCCCTACCCTTTCTATCACATCTCCACGCTCACAGGAGGTACCACCTCAGGCAGCTCCGTCTTCTCGGCAAGGACCCGTGCACAGTCAGCCCCCGGGGGAGCCTCTCCCCCAAGCCTGGCACGGGATCCCAACTCAGCAGCTTTGGGACCTCCGAGACCCAAAGATCTGCCTGGACACCCACCCCTACCCAGATCCCTGGTGTAGGGCACTGGAGAGAAGTTTCAGGGGAGGAAGGGGCAGAGGTGGTAGAATGGGGGATCCCGGCAGAGGCAGCCCTGGAGCCGTCTCCTCAGGGTCGGTAGGCTAGTGCCACGGGCCCAGGACCCAGACATCCATGGGAAGACGGCCTCACGGCAGAAACTTCCATCTGTTCGAAATGGCTCTTTCTTTTTCCCCTTCTCCAGCACTAGCGCACCTGCGCTCTCTTTCTCTTTCTCTGCCCTCTCCCTCCCCCTCCCTGTCTCCCCTCACCCCCCAAGTGTAACCTGTGTAGTCCTGGCCCTGGGTGTGGCCTGGCAGTGTCAGGGCCGAGTGGGGGTTTCTCCCCACTGTCCGGCAAGCGTCGGTCAGCCGAACACTGTGTGCCTGGTGGTGTGTGTTCACATGTGTGCGTGCGTGTGCCCGGCAGAGCAGCAAACAGCTGCGCCCGAGAGCTGTGGCGCTTTCCCTCCCTACCTCCCTTCTTCCCTCCATCCGCTCTCCGACCTCCCTCCGTTCCCTGTCCCTCATCCATCCAGCTGAAGGGCTCGCTCACTCTCTTCTCCTGTGCTGAAACGGTGCGTGGGGCACTGCTGCCTGGGCCTCACTGTGCTCTGCTTTTTCCTGCAGCACTCCCTCAACATCCTGGGCCAGAAGGTGTCAATGCACTACAGCGACCCCAAGCCCAAGATCAATGAGGACTGGCTGTGCAATAAGGTACAGGGGCGGTGGGCAGCAGTTGTCATGGACAGAGACAGCAACACAGCAGTGGCGGCGATCCCTCCCTCCCTCCCTCTCCCACTCTTTCTCCCTCCATCTCTCCCCCTCCCCCAATCTCTCTCCTCTCCCTCCCTCCATCTCTCTCTCTCTCTCTCTCTCTCTCATTCTCTATCCCTTGATCACTCAGCTTGAGTAGTCACCATTCCTAGCCAGCCGTATACAAATGTGTAGTGAGCATTCACTTGATGCAGGCTCTGTCCTAAAATGCAGTCTTGCCTGGAGTTCCAGTAGACTTTAAGGAAATATATACGTGGATGATGAATTAGTGACAGTGTAGGCTTGAAGTGGTGGTGTGGAGAATGTGGGCTTCAGAGCCAGACTGGCTGAAATGAGACTATCCTAGATCGGCCTTGATTTTGGCCAAGGTGCTTAGCCTCTCTTTGCCTCACTTTCCCCATCTCTAAAATGTGAATATTAATGACACCTCTCCCTGAAGGTGGTTGGGAGGATTCAGCTGTGTTAATGAGAGGGTAACACTCAGAACAGCACCTGGCCCACAGTTAACACAGTCGAATTGTTAACTAATCATGAAAGCAAAGCACAGAGCATTCTGAGAGCCCATATCAGGTAGCTCAAGCCTGAAGGCCACTCTGACCAGGCCACGTCAAAACTGAAACTGGAGGCTATGGTTTTGTAGTCACCTCTGTCTTCCCTAAGGGGAAGTTGAGGCTCAGAGAGGTGGAACCATGGGTGAACCTTTAGCTGTGCCCTGTGCCTTGCTCCTGATCATAGGAACTTGGATGCCATAGTGGCTTCAGGTCTGCCCTGGGGCCAGCATTGTGATTCCACGGTTTGTAGAGGCCCCAACCCTCTCCCCAGGAAGTACTCTGCCTAGTCAGGGAGAGTGGCGCATCTGTTTTTTTTTTTTTTTTTTTTTT
>NW_016826693.1:45640-51993 GCF_001698545.2 Rhinopithecus bieti
TTTTTGAGACAGGATCTGGCTCTGTCACCAAGGCTAGAGTGCAGCAATCTGGGCTCACTGGAACCTCTGTCTCCAGGGCTCAAGCCATCAGCCTCCAGAGTAGCTGGGACCGTAGGCACTTGCCACCATGCCCACTAATTTTTGCCTGTTTTTTTTATTTGGTAGAGAGGGTTTCGTCATGTTTGCCAGGCTGGTCTTGAACTCCTGAGCTCAAGCAGTCCTCCCACCTCGGCATCCCAAAGTGCTGGGATTACAGGCATAAGCCACCACGCCCAGCCCCAAACCAGGGAATTCTCATGAACTCCTTCCCCTCCCCTGCATCCTGTTGGCCACCAGGTCCTGTCACTTCCATCACAGAAACGCCACTTTCCCTCCCTCACCATTCCTGCTGCTCATGCCAATCGTCACGCTCTCACCTGCTCGCTCTGGAGCCCTCTCTGGTATGCCGGCCTCTTGTCCTCTTTCTCCCACGCCCTCACCTGGAACATTCTTCAAAACCACCTCTGACCACCCACGCCCATCCTCCTCTGCTTAACCAGCCCCAGCTCAGCTTAAGCATAAGATCCTCCATTACCTAACTGACTTCCTTCCCTGGCCTTGGCTTTTGCTTCTCCCCTTACTCTCCCACACCAGTTTTGGAAAGTCCATTGTTCCCTCCGATAACAATTCCTCCCCAGCAAGGCTTAACAAAATGAAACTTCTGGGCATCCCAGGTCAGACCTCCCTGCTTCTGTGCAGGGACTGTCCCTGCCAAGTAAGTGGCACCCCACCCCCAGCCCATTTCCCTCCCCGAGCCCCTGCTGGATGGTCCACACAGACCGACCTGCCCCTCTTCATGCTGCATCTGCCCCCGTGCTATTAGGCCATGAGGGCAGAGACCATGTTCTGGCCATGTGCAGCAGGACCTGGCCCAGGAGTGGTGCTTAGTACCTGAGTCTGGAACAGAGATGGAATGTGGTAGAAGCTGGGTCTCCAGATGCTGGAACATTCAAGGAAAATTTCTCAAGCAAAGCAGGATCCAACCCAGTCCTAGAGCTAAGAGGAGGGGTGCAGGTCTGGCCAGAGGCTACTGACTTCTAGGGCTGAAACGCTGAAAGGTTTCTGAATAGAGAAGCAAGTTTCAGGGAGGGAACCTAATAAAGGGATTGAATACGTGAGGCAGGGAACAGTCCTGGGAATTGGTGGCCTTAAGAAGGCAGAGGAAGGAGAGGAGGAAGTTGTAGTAACAAGGCGGGAGTTGTTCATTCCTGAGCTGAGCGGGCTGGCACAGAGAACAAATGAGAGTCTGGAAAGGGAAGATGCACAGTACTGAGAACCACATCAGAAGGTTCAGAAGGCACCTGCCACCCTTGCCTGGGGACTTTCCTTCCTGGGGCACTGCGGGGTCCCTGGGAGATCTCTGCATCCAGGTTTGGAGGGTGCAGTGGGAAATCCCTGCTCCCTCTGACGGCCTGGCCTGTGCCTCACAGTGTGGCGTCCAGAACTTCAAACGCCGAGAGAAGTGCTTCAAATGTGGCGTGCCCAAGTCAGGTGAGGCCCACCTACCCCTCGCACTCCCCAGGGCGGGGCGATTGGGGAGAAGGGAAGGTGAGGGGTCTGTGCTCAAGGCTTGGTATAGGGAGGAGGGTGACCAGTCATGGAGCCTCCCCCTTATCACCAGCCTGTCTCCCACTGCCCCTGACAGAGGCAGAGCAGAAGCTGCCCCTCGGCACGAGGCTGGATCAGCAGACACTGCCACTGGGTGGCCGGGAGCTGAGCCAGGGCCTGCTTCCCCTGCCGCAGCCCTACCAGGCCCAGGGAGTCCTGGCCTCCCAAGCCCTGTCACAAGGCTCAGAGCCAAGCTCAGAGAACGCCAATGACAGTGAGTCAGTTGTTCCTTCTTCCTCTGTGCCCTAGGGTGTCTGGGCTGGGCTCACCAAGACCAGAGAAATGGCAGTGAGCAGGACCTCATCCTCATGGAATCTCCACTTGGTGCGGGGATAGACATTTGATGTAGGGAGAGCAGAGGGAGTGGCAACATCCCACCTGACTTTGGGGGTGTGTTGGGAAGGTTCTCAGTAGACAGGCAGCCAGGCTGGCACCTGGACCGCCAAGCAGAGTTGATCCCGGAGGAAGCAGTGAGGGAAGTGGCAGTTGCAGAGGCACGGGGGGGTGGGGGCAGAGGAAAGGGAGCAGTGGGGGGCATTGAAGGGCAGGGCTGGCAAGAGTGCCGGGGGCGTCCTCTAACACTGGGCCCCTTCCCACAGCCATCATTTTGCGCAACCTGAACCCACACAGCACCATGGATTCCATCCTGGGGGCCCTGGCACCCTACGCAGTGCTGTCCTCCTCCAACGTGCGCGTCATAAAGGACAAGCAGACCCAACTGAACCGCGGCTTTGCCTTCATCCAGCTCTCCACCATCGTGGTGAGGGCGGCACAGTTGGGGGCCGGGCAGCCAGGGTCCCGGCCCCAGGGTGGGGAGGAGGGTCCCTTTCCCCAGCCTCCAACCGCGGCCCCAGCCTGGAAACCGGGCAATGGAGCCGGGGGCCTCCCCGGGCCTGACCCTTCTGTCCCTGCCTCACCTCCTCCCACAGGAGGCAGCCCAGCTGCTGCAGATCCTGCAAGCCCTGCACCCACCACTCACCATCGACGGCAAGACCATCAATGTTGAGTTTGCCAAGGGTTCTAAGAGGTCAGGGCCCCACCTGTGTGCCTTCCCACCCTTCCCCTCCTCACCCTCCCACTTCCCCCCACCGCTTGGGGCCTCCCATCTCACTCCCAGTCTCTAACATCCTCCTCAGGGACATGGCCTCCAATGAAGGCAGTCGCATCAGTGCTGCCTCTGTGGCCAGCACTGCCATTGCTGCGGCCCAGTGGGCCATCTCACAGGTACTCAGACCCCTTGTGCCTCCCAGCGTCCTGAGACCTGGGCTTTCTCAACCCTCCTGCACCCTTTCTGAAGCAGGAAGGCTGGCTTGCTATCCATGGATGCAAAACCCTCTCCCAGTAGCTGGCATGGCCATTCTACCTTGCTCCTAGCTCTCTAGACCCCCTGGGACATTCCCCTTCATCATCACCGCAGCTTTCTTCCCAATTGCCTCCCATGCGCTCATGTACGACGCCATTGTGCCTGGCATTCTGTTCTGTTTGGTGGGGTTTTTATTGTCCTGAATTGGTATGATATACACATATCCTTATATGTAATATATACATATATGATATACATATATCATATGTTCCCGAATAAAAATAATGTATAAGTGGTTGAGAGAAAATTGGGAGAAGAGAATAAAGAAGTGAGAAGATGGTGTCTTCCTTGGCCTGACACCCAACACACACAGCAGAATCAGCAGAATCAGCCCTGGAACATTTTGGCGTTCGTCTGTTTTTATGTCTTGTGTTTGCCACTGGCCTATTTGTTCTCTTGTGGCCAGGCAATCCTTGCTTTCCACTTGTCTTAGGCTGCATGCTTTTCTGTCAGGTAGAAACACTAGCCCCACGTGTGGGACAGATGCTTCTAGCAGGTTCCCAACCTCCCCATCCCCACACCTTCCTGTTCTAATGAACCCCTCCCACCTGACCTTCAGGCCTCCCAAGGTGGGGAGGGTGCCTGGGCCACCTCCGAGGAGCCGCCGGTCGACTATAGCTACTACCAACAGGATGAGGGCTATGGCAACAGCCAGGGCACAGAGTCTTCCCTCTATGCCCATGGCTACCTCAAGGGCACCAAGGGCCCTGGCATCACTGGAACCAAAGGGGACCCCACCGGAGCAGGTGAGCCCCAGCGTCTCTCTCTGCAGCTGTGGTGGGGGCCAGCAGGCATAGAGTCCCCGGCCGCATTCACAGGCATTCTCCCTGCCCTGTCCTTCCTTACAGGTCCTGAGGCCTCCCTAGAGCCTGGGGCTGACTCTGTGTCGATGCAGGCTTTCTCTCGCGCCCAGCCTGGTGCTGCCCCTGGCATCTACCAACAATCAGCCGAGGCGAGCAGCAGCCAGGGCACTGCTGCCAACAGCCAGGTGAGTGATCCCTGTGGGTATGTATCCCAGGGAGGCAGGCAGGTGGTAGGGGTGGCATGGGCAGACACTGAGCCCTGTTCTCCTGTCTGTCCCCATGACCAGTCGTATACCATCATGTCACCCGCTGTGCTCAAATCTGAGCTCCAGAGCCCTACCCATCCTAGTTCTGCTCTCCCACCGGCCACCAGCCCCACTGCCCAGGAATCCTACAGCCAGTACCGTGAGTAGCCACAGCCTGTGGGTAGGGGTGGGGAGTTCTTAATAAAGCAGGGAAGACTGTGACCCCGCTCCCCTCACCCCCTAGCTGTTCCCGACGTCTCCACCTACCAGTACGATGAGACCTCCGGCTACTACTATGATCCCCAGACCGGCCTCTACTATGACCCCAACTCCCAGGTGATAGGGCAGCCCAGAGAGGGCAGAGAGGGATGGGGTCGGGTCAGGTCGCGTCGGGGGCAGCTGGCCCTGCAGGTTCCCTTCACAAGTTCTTCCCTCACATCCCCTCTTCCCTCCTCCTCCCTCAGTATTACTACAATGCTCAAAGCCAGCAGTACCTGTACTGGGATGGGGAGAGGCGGACCTATGTTCCCGCCCTGGAGCAGTCGGCCGATGGGCATAAGGAGACGGGGGCACCCTCGAAGGAGGGCAAAGAGAAGAAGGAGAAGCACAAGACCAAAACAGCTCAACAGGTGAACACCGGGGTCCAGCAGTCACTGGCTGGCTGTGTGGTATCTTCCAGCAATGGCACTCTGTCAGCTCTCACCCTCTCCTGCCGAGGGTGATGGCAGGCGGGTGTGGATGTGGGCAGTAACTGCTTAGCAGACCATGCTCCTGCTCCAGCTCTGCTTTTTTGCTGAATGGCCTTGAGCCAGAGCAGTCTCCTCAGTGCGTGACAGGGTTGCCCAACTCCAGGAGGTGGCTTGTGCCATCCGAGTGAGCCCTGTCAGGTGTCTTCTGTCCCATGGTGGGGACCCTTACATGCTGCTGGTGGATATATATATATATGCCAGAGAAATTCTCACAGGCCCATAAAGGGGTGGGCAGGAAAAAAGCCCTGCAGTGTTTTGTGGGAGTAGGCAAATGGAGGGCACCTCAGCGTCTGTCTGTGGAGAAAGGGTGTGACACTGTGAGCATAGCATTTACAAGCAAGCACAAAGTGTTCCCTCAGCAACCTGGTGAATTCTAAAAATGGTGCTGTGCTGGGGGGGGAAACATGGAAATATAGAATGTGGCATTGTGGTCATGCATATAAATTCAAATTATACACAGATAAACATTCCTATGCATTTTAAAATGATAAAATGGAAATGCACAACAAATGTGACAGCATGGGTATGTGTGAGGGGAAGAGGAGTGTCTTCATCCATTTGCTGCTCTATAACAATACCACAGACTGGGTAATTTATAAGGAAAAGAGATTGATTTGGCTCACAGTTCTGTAGGCAGGGAAGCCCAGTGGTGTTGGCATCTGGTGAGGGCCTTCTTGCTGCATCATAACATGGCAAAGGGCAAGAGAGCATGCATTAGAGCAAGAGAAAATTGGGCCAAACTCCCCCTTTTTATCTGGAACCCACTGTCAGTGATGGCATTAAATGGAGACTCAAAAGGTGGAGGAGGGCCAGGAGCGGTGGTTCACGCATGTAATCCCAGCACTTTGGGAGGCCGAGGCAGGCAGATCACCTGAGGTCAGGAGTTCGAGACCAGCCTGGCCACATGGCGAAACCCCGTCTCTACTAAAAGTACAAAAATTAGCCGGGCATGGTGGCAGGCGCCTGTAATCCCAGCTACTCAGGAAGCTGAGGCAAGAGAATCGCTTGAACCCAGGAGGCAGAGGTTGCAGTGAGCTGAGATCATGCCATTGTACTCCAGCCTGGGCAACAATAAGCGAGACTCCTTCTCAAATCATATATATATATAAAGGTGGAGGAGGTGGGAGAGGGTGAAGGATGAGAAATTACTTAATGGGTATGATGTACATTATTTGGCTGATGGATGCTCTAAGAAACCTGACTTCAGCACTATACAATCTCTGCATGTAACAAAAGCACTTGTTTATTTTATTTATTTATTTATTTTTTTTTTTTTGAGATGGCGTTTCACTCTTATTGCCCAGGCTGGAGTGCAGTGGCGCAATCTCGGATCACTGCAGCCTCCACCTCCTGGGTTCAAGCAATTCTCCTGCTTCAGTCTCCCGAGTAGCTGGGATCACAGGCATCCGCCACCATGCCCGGCTAATTTTTTTGTAATTTTAGTAGAGACGGGGTTTTGCCATGTTGGCCAGGCTGGTCTCGAACTCCTGATCTCAGGTGATGTGCCCATCTCGGCCTCCCAAAGTGCTGGGATTACAGGCATGAG
>NW_016826693.1:52619-91808 GCF_001698545.2 Rhinopithecus bieti
TCTCCTGACCTCGTGATCCACCCGTCTCGGCCTCCCAAAGTGCTGGGATTACAGGCTTGAGCCACCACGCCCGGCCGACAATTTTTTTAAAAAGCAGCCGTGATCTCTTGAGGAGGGCAGAGCCTTCGTGACCTAATCACCTCTGAAAGGCCCTGCCTGTCAACACTGTTGCATTAGGGATTACATTTATTTTTTGAAACAGAGTTGCATCCTTGTTGCCCAGGCTGGAGTGCGATGGTGCAATCTCAGTGCACTGCAACCTCTGCCTCCCAGGTTCAAGCAATTCTCCTGCCTCAGCCTTCCAAGTAGCTGGGATTACAGGCGTCCGCCACCACGCCCAGCTAATTTTGTATTTTTTTAGTAGAGCTGGGGTTTCACTATGTTAGCCAGGCTGGTCTCGAACTCTTGACCTCAAGTGATCCACCCGCCTTGGCCTCCCAAAGTGCTGGGATTACAGGTGTGAGCCACCGCACCCAGCCAAGATAAAGGCTCACCTGTCAACGCTGTTGCATTAGGGATTACATTTCTGACACATGAACTTTGAGGGACAAAAACCATAGCAGAGAACACAGCCAGAGAGGGGCTTGACAAGAAGCACTGGTGACTGGTGACAGAAAATAGGAACTTGTACTACTGTGTCCCTCACCTTCTGCTTGTTCTGCCTCAGCTTCCCCTCATCTGCCTCCCAGATAGACGTGCCACTCTGTCCACACTGCTTCTACCACCTCACCATTATAGAGACCAGTGGGGGTAGGGGCACGGGGTGTGTTCAGTGATGAGATCAGGAGTAGCCAGGTGCCAAGTGCCTTGCAGGCTGTAGTTGCGAGTTTGAGTTTTTTCTTGGTGTGATGGGAGGCGAAGGAAGGGTTTTAAGGGCATTGTATTTGGGGGTGGGAGTGGCTTATACTTCGTAAAAGAGTGCTCTACTGGGAGAAGGGGTCAAGAGCCATAGCTCAGAGGCCAGATGAAGCCTTCTGCAGTGGTTCGGACTAGGGATAGTGGCCGGCCTGTGTTTGAGGATACAGGGCAGTGGGTCAGCAGATAGAGTTAGTAGCCCCAGGAGCATAAGCGCTCTGGGAACCTCACTTCCACTCTCACCCCCAGATTGCCAAGGACATGGAACGCTGGGCCCGCAGTCTCAACAAACAAAAAGAAAACTTCAAAAATAGTTTCCAGCCTATCAGCTCCCTGCGAGATGACGAGAGGCGGGAGTCGGCCACTGCAGATGCTGGCTATGCCATCCTCGAGAAGAAGGTGTGTTGGGGCCACCCCCTTGCACCCTGCCCCACAATCTTGTCCTTCCTTTGGGCCCTCTGCAGAGTCCCTGAATTTCTGTGTCCCTCCACCCCAGGGAGCACTAGCCGAGAGACAGCACACCAGCATGGATCTCCCGAAATTGGCCAGTGACGACCGCCCAGTGAGTGCCCAAGGCAGAGAGGGGTGGGGGCTCTGATCTGGCCAGGCCTGACCGCCCACCCTCACCCTCTATAGAGCCCTCCGCGAGGGCTGGTGGCAGCCTACAGCGGGGAAAGTGACAGTGAGGAGGAGCAGGAGCGTGGGGGCCCCGAGCGGGAGGAGAAGCTCACCGACTGGCAGAAGCTGGCCTGTCTGCTCTGCCGACGCCAGTTCCCCAGCAAAGAGGCGCTCATCCGGCACCAGCAGCTCTCAGGGCTCCACAAGGTAACTGAGCGGATGATTGGCAGGGCATGCTGGGGCTTGGCCCATTGAGGCTCAGCCTCTTCACTTCTCATCCTGTCCCCCTTACAGCAAAACCTTGAGATTCACCGGCGAGCCCACTTGTCAGAAAACGAGCTAGAAGCACTAGAGAAGAATGACATGGAGGTGAGGTGTGACCTGCCCCTGGGCTCCCTCCCCTCTGTCCCTTCCAATTCCCCATCACCTCAGGCAGCTGGAGTTCAATTTCTCACATGGTAACCCCATGAGCCTTCTTCCCCATTCTCCTACCTCGGCTGCTTGTGCCTGTGATGGCCTGACCCTCAGGACCTGAGCCTCATTAGCCAGATGGCACACGCTGTGGGACCCCACTCCCCATGCCTGTGTTGCCTGAGAAAAGAGACCAGCTCCCCAACATTCACACACACACACACAAACTTTCAGCAAATGAAGTACCGGGACCGTGCAGCTGAACGCAGAGAGAAGTATGGCATCCCCGAGCCGCCAGAGCCCAAGAGGAGGAAGTACGGCAGCATATCCACAGCCTCCGTGTGAGTGGCTGGACCAGGTGAGGGGGTCTGGGGCCTGGTGCTGGCAGGCCAACCACTCATGCTATGCACCGCCCCTGCAGAGACTTCGAGCAGCCTACTCGGGACGGGCTGGGCAGTGACAACATTGGCAGTCGCATGCTCCAGGCCATGGGCTGGAAAGAGGGCAGCGGCCTGGGCCGCAAGAAGCAGGGCATTGTAACGCCCATCGAGGTGAGTTTCAGGCAGTCCTGTCCCATCCCCCAGCACCCCTCACAGCATCCCCCACCAGCCTGACAGAGCCTGCCTCCCTCACACAGGCCCAAACACGGGTGCGGGGCTCCGGCCTGGGTGCACGGGGCAGCTCCTACGGGGTCACCTCAACCGAGTCCTACAAGGAGACACTGCACAAGACAATGGTGACCCGCTTCAACGAGGCCCAGTGAGCAGCTTCAAGAGCAACTTCTCCACATGTCGGGTGTCCATCCTGGGGCAGGGAAGGACAGAGTGTTGGATGGCTGGGACGGAGCCTTGCTCTTGTCGGCCAGCCCACTCCCCAGCCAGAGAGGGCTTGACCAAATCAAACTGAGGTGGTGACTTTTGTTGGAAAATTGGGCTGGGATCATGTCCTTTTTTGTAATAAAAGCTGAAAAGCCTGCACATTGGCCTCTCCTCTTTCTCGTGCTCTAGCACAGTTGTGTAGTTTATAAAGACACGGGGACCCAAGCAGATGGACAGGAGGCCTTATCAGGCCAAGGTGGATGGCAGTGGTGGCATTCACAGTACCTGGAACATAGTGGCTACTAGAACATGGGGTTCTGACCTGTACCCCAACCCATGATATCCTGCTTGTGACCGCTCTCCCTTGTTGGGTCCAGCAGGTTATGCTGTACCAGGAAATCCAGTATCACCACGCATGAAGCCCCCCGATCAGAGCTAGGACTGGGAATCCCCATCCCCTGTCCTTGCTGCCCCCCAGCTGTACTTAGCCTTTAGTCCCAAGGCTAAACTGCAATTTGCGTCCCTAGATCTCGGGATAATGCCCTCAGGCATTTCCAAGTAGAAGACAGCAGGTACTCAGGCACCAGTTGGCCCAGAGCCCTCAACATGCTGATGACCTCAGAGCGGGGGGAGGTGGAGCTCGGCCTGCAAATCCAAGGCCAGGTCCCAGGGATGCCCCTTGAGAACGATTCAGGCCTACCTTCTCTGTTGTTACCACAGCACCCCACCCCTCTAGTCACTGCAACACATGATTCCCAAGTATGTGCTTGTGCTCTCAGCAGAGGTTCTGGGTATAGTGGACTGTGACGCTGGGGCTGCCCTCTTCCAGGCCTCAGAGGGCCACAGTGTGAAAGGGGGATGGTGCTAGAAGACCAGTTGGTGCAAAGCCCCTCCCCCATTTATTAATATACATTGTGACCACCCTGCACCAGTCATGGGAGGTGGGGTTAGAAAGAAGGGACCCCTAGAGGTAGGATGGTGCTGATCTGGGGTGGCGGGTGTTGCCCAATGAAGGAAGGTGATGGGAGAAAAAAGGGGTGAAGGAAACAGGAATAAAAAGAGGCCTCTTAGGCCTGGGCACAGTGAGTTGCACCTGTAAGTAATCCCAGCACTTTTAGGAGGCTGAGGCAGGCAGATCACTTGAGCTCAGGAGTTCAAGACCAGCCTGGACAACATAGCCAGACCCTGTCTCTACAAAAAAAAAAAAAAAAAAAAAAAGGCTGGGCACAGTGATTTCACGCCTGTAATTCCAGCATTCTGGGAGGCCAAGGCAGATGGATCACTTGAGCCTAGGAGTTTGAGACCAGCCTGGGCAACATGGTGAAACCCCGTCTCTACAAAAAAAATGTACAAAAATATAGCCAGCTGTAGGGGCGCACACCTGTAATCCCAGCTACTCGGGAAGCTGTAGTGGAAGGATTGCTTGAGCCTGGGAGGTGGAGGTTGCAGCGAGCCGAGATCGCGCCCCTGCACCCCGGTTTGGGGGACGAGAGTGAAACCCTGTCTTGAAAAAAAGAGCCTGCCCTAGTCTCAGGATGGGTGTGTCTTTTAGCAGAGACGCCTCCACATTCCCTTCCCTCTTCCCACCCCAGAGCACTGCTCCCAAAATCCCACAAGGAACCCTCATACCTCAACTGGCAGGAGTGCAAAATAGTACAGCCACTCTGGAAAACTGGCTGCTTCCTATAAAGTTAAAGTATGCTTAACCTATGGCCCAGCAATTCTACTCTTAGATATTTAGGCCCAAATACATGAAAACATGTCAACAAAAGACTTGCATACGTATATTTGTAGTAGCTGTATTCCTAATAGCCAAAAACTGGGAACAACCCAAATGTCCAACTAGAGAAAAATGGATACAGTGTGGTATATTCAAAGGATGGACTACAGCTCAGCAATCAAAAGGAACAAAATGCTGATACAGATATCAAAGGATGAGCCTCACATGGTGAGATTGTTCACATGGTGAAAGAAGCCAGACACACAAAAAGCACATAATGTTTCATTCCGTTTATATGAAGTTCTATGTCAGGCAGAACAATTTTATGGTGATAGTAGAAGAGAGTTGAGGTGGGGAGGGCGTCACTGGAAAGGGTTGCAAGGTAGCTTTCTGGAATCATGAAAAGTTTGTGTGTCTTGATTGCGGTGCTCGTCACATGGGTGTATACCTATTTAAAAGTCCAACAAGCTGTATAACTAAAATCTGAGTGTTTTATCGTATGTAAACTATACAAGAAGTTGGAAAAAGACCACCACAGCAAACCTCAATAAGAAGGAAATAATGAACAGAAATTGATGATATAGAGAACAAAAAATGACAGCTTAATAGAAACCAAAAGCAGAAATCTGAAAACAAAAATTAAGAGGAAACACTTGTGGCAAGACTGGTCAATTGAAGAAGACAGAAGATGCAAATGCAACAAAGGTTTTAAAAATGAAGAATGTATCTGAAAATCTAGATGAAATGAATATATTCCTAGAAAAATATCAAATGCCAAAACTGTTCCATGGAGAAACTGATTACTCACATGGAGAAAGTAGTAATATAGAAATTGAAATGGTAGTGAAGATCTTCCGTTTTCCCACCAAAAAAAAAAGGGCCCAGATGATGTGTGTGTGTTTCTTTCTTTCTTTCTTTCTTTTTGCATTGGAGTCTCACTCTGTCACCCAGGCTGGAGTGCAGTGGCGTGATCTCAGCTTACTGCAGCCTCCACCTTCTGGGTTCAAGCAATTCTCCTGCCTCAGTCTCCTGAGTAGCTGGGACTACAGGTGTGCACCACCACACCCAGTGAATTTTTTGTATTCTTAGTAGAGATGCGATTTCGCTATGTTGGCCAGCTGGTCTTGAACTCCTGACCTCAGGTGATCCATCCGCCTTAGCCTCCCAAAGTGTTGGGATTACAGGCGCGAGCCACCTCGCCTGGCCCAGATGGTTTTTCTAAATGCATTCTACCAAACTCCCAAGGATTCCTTTAAGTTAATTCCTTTCTTATTAAAGTTTTTCTAGATATTAGAAAAAATAAAAGATGTCTATTTTAAGAGGCTAGTGTTAGGCTGCGCGCGGTGGCTCACGCCTGTAATCTCAGCACTTTGGGAGGCTGAGGCAGGTGGATCACCTGAGACCAACCTGGCCAACATGGTGAAACCCCATCTCCACTAAAAATACACAAAATTAGCTGGGCGTGGTGGTGGGCGTCTGTAATTCCAGCTACTCAGGAGGCTGAGGCAGGAGAACTGCTTGGAAGCAGTGGAAGTTGCAGTGAGCTGAGATCATGCCACTGCACTCTAGCCTGGGCGACAGAGTGAGACTCTGTCTCAAAAAAAAAAAAAAAAAAGCCATATCCTCGGTGAAGCTGCAAAGGAAGAGGCACTCTCATACATTGCTGGAGGCAATGCAAAATAGTACAACCCTCTCTTCCACCCTCCCTCTCCCTCTCCTTTGTCTATTTTCCTGGTGGTGGTGACGGTGTGTGTGGAGGGGGATGGGGGGTGGGGGTGTCTCACTTTGTTGCCCAGGTTGGTCTTGAACTCCTGGGCTCAAGCAATCATCCTGCCTCGGCCTGCCAAAGTGATGGGATTATAGGTGTGAGCTACCGCGCCCGGCCAAGACTCCATTTATTAAAAGGCTGAAGAATTTTGCCGGGTGCGGCGGCTCACGCCTGTGATCCCAGCACTTTGGGAGGCGGAGCAGGCCAGGCCGTATAGCCTGAGCTCAGGAGTTCGAGTCCAGTCTGGCCGACATGGCGAAATCCCGTCTCTACTATGGTAATATATGTAAACATGGAAAAGATAACAGTAAAATTTTCTGTGTTATAGGACCGTTGACCGAAATGTAATGCAGCACATGATTGTATATACATAATTTATATTACTGTGTGTAGTCACAGATATCTATTATAATACGGATTTGTATGTGAAACTATAATTTCACTTATTTTTATGTTTATGGTCTGTGTCTCTTGCTAGAATGTCAGCTCCATGAGCTCAAGGAAGAATTTCCAGCACCTGGCCCATGTCAAATGAACTATTTTGGCCACCTGAGTCTCGGTCTCCCCATCTGTAGGATGGGTGTGTCTTTCCATGTGGAGGCACCCACACATTCCGTTTCCTTTTCCCACCCTACAGAGCACGGCTCCGGCATTCCATAGCCCAGGCTTACATTTTCCCATATTCTGGACGCTGATGCCCACCACGTGCACCAGGCACTGGCCAGACAGGACTACCACCCCCAGCATGCCGCGCGCATTTGGGCCGTACCACAACCTGTAGGGGCATCTGGGTCTGAAATGGGCACCAGCGACGCGGGAGCAGGGACCGACGCCCCTCTAGCAGAACATCTGTGGTACATCCCAGACCCCGGGCTCTCCAAGGCCCCGCGCTTCCGAGCTCCGCGCAAACTCTGGCTTCTCTTGTACGACGGAGGTGGTTTGCTCTTCCGTTGCCCCGTGGCTTCAGCTCATCTTTGGCAGGAAGGCGAGGCTTCCGCCCGGCACAGGGGGTGAGCTGGAGCACCGTGCCCCCAAGCCTCTGGACAGCATTTGGAGGAGGGTGCTTTCCTAATCCCAACTTCGGGGATCCCCTCATGGGCGTATTTGGAGCCTCCAGGCCCGGGGTGATATTTAGGGGGCGTCTGCTTTTGAGGAGACCCTTAGGGGGTGCCGTTTGGGGACTCTGGGGTGGGATTTGGGAGTCTGTTTTGGGGAGCACCCCTCGGAGACAGGGTTTGGGGGGTTTTGGGGAGATTCTTAGGGTCCGTGTATGGGCACCCTTGTCCGTGGAGCAGGATTTGGGTTATTCTTCAAGGGGAGAAGCAAAGTTTGAGGTTACTAAAGTCAAGGCGGGACTGGGGGAGGGCTTGTTTCGGGACGGGGTCCTGGTGACAGTGAGAACAATCGGGACCGACGTGGCATAGTGGAGGTGTCAGGCCTTTGTGACCCCTGGCTCTGTGATGAGGTCCTCCACGCGCCTGGAGGCTCAGGACTGCGAGACTGGACACGTCGGGGGCCCAGATGTTTCTAGGGAGAGGAGCCTCTCAGCTCAGGCTGGGGAAGGGACGCCGGAGCCCGGCTCTTCCTGAGCCGACGCGGCGCCACCCGGCCTTCGTTTGGTCGCGGCTTTATTCATTATTCATAAGGAGGTGGGGCTGTGGTAGGAGGCAGTTTTTTGCCTCTTTCGCACCTGGTCCGCAGAAGGGAAGGTATCGGCTTGTGAGTTATTCACGAAGGGCGGATCAGCGTGCTGAAGGGGCGTTCTGAAGTCTGCCGCGCAAACGTGAGTTCATTGATGATTCGCAAAAGTTAAGTAGCACTCTGAGTTTTCAGTGCTTTTCTAGGGGTTCCGTGCTTAATTCATGAGGAGCGTGGCTTTTGCAGCTTTATCTGCATGATCCGCGGTTAGCTTTCCCTTACGGGTACCAGAGTTAAAACCTGGCTTCTAGCGAAGGGATGAGGCCTCCTACATTGTTCATTTCTTGTGGCCTGGTAATCTCAGATAATCAGCCGGGGCTCTGGATTCAAATCCCATCGATCCTTTCCAGTTGTGTGATCTTTGGCAAATCGTTTTGTAAGCCTGAATAATGGGTAGGAGGATAATCATAAGATTAGCTTACACTGCTTTAGCTACTTAGCGCATTTAATCTTCACGACAATCCTAGGAGGTAGGTTATTATTACCCCCATTTTATAGATAAGGAAACTGGGGCACAGGAAGGCTAAGTAATTTGCCTAAGGTCACACAATCAGTGAGTGGCTGGGCCGGGATTCAAATTGGGGTCTAGTTCCGCAATCTGTAGTCTTAACCAGATGCCATAATGTCTCCCCTCCCCACTGCCCCGCGCCGCCGTTTAATAGTACTACTACTAATATAACACTTAATATGTGCCAGGCATTGGTCTAAGCCCTTTCTACTTATTTCTTCATTTAAACTCCATCGCAAGGTAAGTTGCTGTTGTTATTCCTGTTTTATGGATGGGGAAGCAGTGGCCCAAGTTGGGGGTTTCTCTTGTGGCTGAGTATTCATAATTAATTTTATATTAATGTAAATATATATTTACATATCTTAACATATTACCTTTATATTAATATACAATGTTTTAAAATTTTAACAGTGCCTTGTGCCAGCAACGTTCTAAGACTCATCCCATAATTTATATTCTCTGATTTTCTTTTTTTTTTTTGAGACGGAGTTTCACTCTTGTCGCCCAAGCTGGAGTGCAATGGCACAATCTCGGCTGACTGCAACCTCTGCTTCCCGAGTTCAAGGGATTCTCCTGCCTCAGCCTCCCCAGTAGCTGGGATTACAGGCGCCCGCCACCACGCCCAGCTAATTTTTGTGTTTTTAGTAGAGACAGGGTTTCACCATCTTGGCCAGACTGGTCTCGAATTCCTGACCTCAGGTGATCCACTCGCTTCGGCCTCCCAAAGTGCTGAGATTACAGGCGTGATCTGATTTTCATAATAACACATCTCTATGAGGTGGATGGGCTCTGTTACTACTATCCTCAATTTTTTGTGTTGTGTGTGTTTTTCCTTGCAAAGACATGTAATGAGTTGGTTTGATGGACCAAGGCAGCCCTTGTTCCTGAGGCGGGGATGTTGTTTTTGGAGGTGTGGGGAGGGGCGGGCCAGGAGGAACACTTCCCCTTGGTTTTCGTGACACTGCAGTGACATCTTTCATTATTCATGAACAGGAAGGCGTGCTCACTTTGCCTTGGCTATAGCATCGTAATCCCTATTTGCTGGGTAGGGCAGTCTTGGGTGTTTCTTCGCCTTATGCATAATTCATAAATTGGGTGGAACCTTTCTTGACCTCTCTTGAGTTTCCAGGTTGAGCTACTGCAGCAGCATAATTCATTATTCAGAACCTGGGAGAGTGTGTTTTCTCTGCAGTAGCCCCATTTCCCTGCTTATAGTGTATTAGGTGCAGCAATAGGTGGGCGTGCCCCTTTTATTCCAACCCACTGGGTCTTATGCATTATTCATGAGTAAATTGTGGCCTGGGTCTCCTTGGATTCCGGGCCCCTGCAAGATCATCATTATTCATGAATGGAGGTGTGTGACTTCCATGTTTTAACATCTGCTTTCTGGTTGCTGGTTGTTAGTCTACCAACCACTCAACTTTATGCATAACTTATAATCAGGAAGCGTGACCTTAATGGTTTTTCTTCGCTTCCATGACAGCCTGGCTGCAACCATTCATTATTCACATTCCATGAGGCGTGGCCTCTGTTTTACCTGTTTTCGTTGTTACTGCCACAATGCCCACCAGGTGGTACTGTTCCACTTCTAACCGAATGAATCGCAACCGGACCGGGAACTTTATGCATGATTCATAAGTAGGCGCGGCCCGCTTGCATCCGGGTTTCTGGAGGTGGGGCCCAAGGTTTTGTTCCGGCCCCAGGCTCAGTGGTCGCCATCTTGTGTCGGCGGCTCTGCTGAAGGAGGTGGCAGGGACAACCACAGCCACAGCGGCCGGGGGAGGAGAAGGCGGCAGCGGCGATTCTAGGCGGCCCAGGCGGCGGGGAGGAGGAGAAGGAGGAGGGTGGCGGCCGGGCTTGGCTTCGGCTCCTTGAGGAGTTGGCGGCGGCGCGACCCGGGGAACCGGCATTGGTAAAAAACGTCCTTTCACTGCGCCTCGCCCGGGGCAGGGGTTTCGGGGAGGCACTGGAAGGGCCTGAGCCACGCTGCTGTCGGGGCGGGCCGCGGTGACTCGGGCGCCAGGAATCAGCGGAGTAGAGAGGGGGAGCAGAGCCTGGGGCGGGGCCGACTTTCCCCAGCCAGGACCACCCCGGATCCCTCTAGTTCCAAAATCTGACCTTGGAGTCGGACCCCCACGATGTGCTTTTAGAGACTCACGCCCAACATCTCCAGTCTGGGACCTGACTCCGTCCCGAACCTTGCATCTCAGATCAGAACTCTCCCCAGTCTCCAATAGAGATTTACGGGGATCAGCATTGCTGATCAGAGCTTCTCACCATTGAATGCCATTCAAGACTTGCCCCAGAATCTCCTTTGAGGCGCCTCCTAGCCTCTCAGTATTTGCCGTCAAGGCTTCCAAGACAGGCTAGACCTGGAAGGGGTCCATAGGCTCTTTATGTCTGTAAGAGAGTCCTCTTTTGCATTTTCCTTCAGACCCCCCATCCCACACACATGTTAGCCACGCTCAGAGCTTCCAGGGGTACTAGACCCTGTGAAAGGCCATTTGGGCCTGGCCTTTGTGTCGGGGAACCCTCTTCGCCGCACCTCAGGTCTCCTAACCCCACCCTGGCCCTAGCGTCTTTCATCAGAGACTCTGCCCAGTATTTCTCCTCAGAGACCCCTCTTAGCATCTGCCTTGAGAGACTTCAATTCCTAGACTCCGTCCTTTGACACTTTCTCTACTTTTACGGAATTTCTCGCTTTTCATACTCCCAGTATTCAGAGACTACTGAGAGGCCTCAGCATCTTCCCCATCAGGCACCTTGAACCCCCAGAACCTTCCAGTGCACCAGATACCAGGGAGGAACTGTTTGGATACATAATCCTCCATCAAAGAGCCCCTGCGGGCATCTGCTCTTGCAGTCCCGTTTGGCTTCTAGCCCCTTCCATCAGAGACTCGCCTCCCCTACCCCACCCTAGACCCAGCCTCTGCCTTCAAAAGACAACCCGGGTTCTAGCTGCTTTTTTCAAAGATCCCTTATCCTCACATCAGGCCTCAGAATCTGCCCTCAGATACTTTCAAGGTCCCTAATGTCTGCAGTCAGGGGTTTTCAGCTTCTGCTTTCAGACTCCTTGGACCCCAGGATCATTGTCAGATGTCCCTTCCACCCACAGGCCCTCTTGTTTTCTTTTTTCTTTCTCTTTTCTTTTTTTTTTCTTTTTTTTTTTTTTTTTGAGACGGAGTTGTTTCACTGTGTCGTCCAGGCTGGAGTGCAGTGGCGCCATCTCGGTTCACTGCAACCTCCACCTCCCTGGTTCAAGCGATTCTCCTGCCTCAGCCTCCCGAGTGGCTGGGATTACAGGCATGCACCACCACGCCTGGCTAAATTTTTGTATTTTTAATAGAGATGGAGTTTCACCATATTGCCCAGGCTGGTCTCGAACTCCTGACCTCAGGTGATCCACCGCCTCGGCCTCCAAAAGTGCTGGGATTACAGGCGTGAGTCACTGTGCCCGGCCATGGCACTCTTGTTTTCTACCGCAGTAGAAAACCCTCTTCTTAGCATCTACCTTCAGCGCCTCCATGGGGTCCTACATAATTGGTCAGAGAAACCCAACCCCATTTGGGGACCTAGCCAGTGTTTGCTTACTAACCTTTTTAAGGCCTGAACTATCTGGGCCCAGCTTCCCTTTTCCACCCCCTCAGAGCAGCTGTGATACCTAGCATGTCCTGTCAGAGATTGACACAGGGCCTTTGTGTTCCATTAGAAACCTCTCCCAGCTCCTCACCATCCACCCTCACAGCCTCCTGGGACTCTAGTAGGAATGTCAGATACAGCTCTCCTCTTGCATGTCCCTATCTATTATTTTTGGTTGAAGATTTCTCTCTGCTACCAGCATCTGTCTCCAGAGACCTCCAGAGCCTCAACATCCTCCTGATGGAGACTACCCCTCCCCCCAGACCCCAATGTCTTCCTGCTGCCTCCTCAGACTCTAGAATCCCCCACCCATTCCCTTTGCAGCTTCCATGGGGCCCAGCAACTGTCCTCCTACCTCTTTGCAGGCTCTGGGGGCCTCCACTGCAATTTTTCAGCCTTTCTCCAAAAGATCCTTTTCCAGAGATCCGAAATTTGAGTCTTCCTAATACCCTAGCCTAGTCCCTTCCCTCCCAGGACTTCTAACATCTCCTTTCCCATTTGCCTCAGAGCTTCCTTGCTCTTAGACACCCACTTCCTGATTTTCGTCTCACGTTCCCATGGACTTCTCAGTTAACCCCTCCCGGAAAGCTTGACATGCTCCAGCTCCCCTTCTCTATGCCCTAGCTTCTCCATCCTGCTAACCTGCCTCCTCTCACACCTCCAAGACTCCTCCCTCAAACCCTCTGGTTTGAGAATAGAGAATGCTTACGCTTGAAAATCTTCAGTTTGGAGACTCAGGTATGTTTAGAAACTAAGCTGCAGCTCAGCTTTGCCAAACAGTTCACAGTGTGTATGTTATAGTGGGGGCCTGAGCAAATGTTGAGGGAGGAAGGGTGTAGATTGTTTTCTGCTGGGGTGGGGATCTTTAGCTCCTCTCCAGAGCTTCTGTCCCAGACTCCTGCTTGCCTTGAGACAGGGCTGTTCCAAACCTTTGCAGTCGAAATCCAGTTGAACAATCATCTGAAACTTCTTAGAACCTTGCTGCCTGCACTAGGGATCCAGAGGGGAAATGTCTAGAAGTTCAAGTGCTCTCTGGACCTGGATCATCTCTAATTTACGGAGTGAGGAAATGGCGTGTCCCAAACAAACTGACCAATGACAAGGCAAGGAGATAACTAAGTAATGGAGGCCACTACAGGTGCCCAGGGAGGAACTCACATCCTCAGGTCAGTGAGTTCTGACCACAGACCTTGGCTTCTTTAACCCTGCCAGCAGCCCCTTGAAGACAGTTTCGTTTGTCCCAGCTTTTGGAGAAAATGAGGCTCAGAGGAAATGAGATCTCTACCCCAGGTCAGTCAGAGAGTCAGTAAATGGAAAAATATGGTTCACCTTTGTCTCTACTAACTCACCAAGTCTCTTGCTACCCAGGTTGGCTCTTAGCATTCCAAGCAATTCACCTGGCTATCTCAGGGGCTCCAACCAGCCTCCTGCCTCCCCTCATCTCCCATTTCTTAGTCCTCTGGACTGGGCCCTGAGCCCAGGGGCGTTTGGCAAACAGTCCCCCACCAGCTGCATGCCTCTGGGCGAGTGAATGGGGTTCTCTGAGCCTTTGTTTTCTCATTTGTGATTTGGGCATAGGGTTATCTGGGTCATGGGGATTGTTAAGATTAGACAAAGCCCTTTCCTCTTTGATTGACACGCAGTATGCTCTTGGTAGATAGTAGGGAGCTCTTGTCATTGTGGTTGGTGCTAGTGACAGGTGCCAAGATGGAATCTTAGGTACATTGGGATACTTAGTGTCATAAAAGTCTCAGTGTAGGAGGACTTGTGTGAACAGAAGACTCAGTGCCTAGAGGAGCACTGGGGGTGAGGGGAAGTGACGCTGGGTCCTCCCATCTCCAACATCTGGACCCAGTCACCCGCACCACCAGATTTCACTTCCATAGGAGGCTGTATTATTCTGTCTCTGGGACCTAGCAGTTGACCCTGGGCGAGTTACTTCACCGCGTGAGCTCACGTTTTCTCATTGTCCAGCAAGGACGCTAAACTCTGCCTTGCTGGGTCAGGGTCGTGGAGGGGATGAAACGTGATAACATGAGGAAGCAGCTTGGGCTCTAGAGTCAGCAGATCCTGGTCTGGTCCCATCTCGGCTACTGTGTGGGAACCTTGGTCACTGAACGTCACTGAGTGAATTTTTTTCCTTCAGTTTAAAGTTGGGGGGTATTATTGATAGCAGTCCAAACCCCCCAGGAGTGCCCTGAGGACACAGTGAGACAAGGCTTAGAGAAGTGCTTACTATGGCATCTGGCATGGGGAGGACTCCTAATAAGTCTCATACTCATTTATCATTGTGGTTAACCTGTTAAAGGGAGTCCACATGCAGATGAGGCTTGGGATGTGTTTGTTTTCTCCCTTGCTGCAACCTCTTTTATTGGTCCGTGTCGGTTTTCCCCTCCCAAAGCTGGGGGCAGGGTTGGGCTTTATAAAACTTCCCTCCGTGAGCCCCTCTGGGGACTGGGTTCTCAGCAAGTTACTGCTCCTGCCATCATGCCACCCTGATGGATGTCCAAGCCTCACTTCCCTCCTGCACTCCCCTCTCCCGCCGCCATCCCTGGGATTAAGGGAGAGGAGAATGGCTGCTTGTTACTGCCTACCTACTCTGTGCCAGGTTCTGTGCTCTGTGTTATTTATCATCTCGATAACCCCATGGGGAAGGTAAGTGGTATTATCACCCCTGTTTCACAGGTGAGAAAACTGAGACCCACGGTGGTTAATTATTCCTGTTAGTGGCAGGCTCAAGATTTGAAACCAGGTCTGTCCTGAATCCACATCCTTCCCCTGACCTCTACACAAGTACATTCTTGTCATTCCTTTCACTCCAGGATTGGAGTCTCTCCCTCATTGTCCTGTGTTGGGAAGAAGCAAATGGCTTAGTGGTCAGCAGTGTGGACTTGCAAATCAGACCACCTGGGTTCAGATCTTAGCTCTGACCACTGTGTTACCCTGGGCAAGTCCTCACCTTTCTGTGCCTGTCCCCTTTTTGCTGTAAAATTGGGGTACTAATACTTGTCTTCCCTTCCCCCACAGTTGCTACTAACAAACAGAAAAACGGTACCCATGTGCCCCAGGGTCACCTCTGTCCTTCTTTTTTTCCTCCAGATGTCCAGCTCGCCGCTGTCCAAGAAACGTCGCGTGTCCGGGCCTGATCCAAAGCCGGGTTCTAACTGCTCCCCTGCCCAGTCCGTGTTGTCCGAAGTGCCCTCGGTACCAACCAACGTGAGTGTCCTCTCCCTGGAGACTGGCAGACGAAGTGGTGGATGGGAAAGTCTTCTGTATCACTGCCTGTCTATCCATGCTCCACTCCTGTGTGTCTCCCTGAACTTGTTCTTTCCCTCTATCCCTAGGGAATGGCCAAGAACGGCAGTGAAGCAGACATAGACGAGGGCCTTTACTCCCGGCAGCTGTAAGTGGGGCCAAGGCTGGGCCGAGGGGTGTGAAATGGGACATTGAGAGGATAGGGTTGGGTGGGGCAGGCCCTGACCTAGAGTACCCCCTAACCTGGCAGGTATGTGTTGGGCCATGAGGCAATGAAGCGGCTCCAGACATCCAGTGTCCTGGTATCAGGCCTGCGGGGCCTGGGCGTGGAGATTGCTAAGAACATCATCCTTGGTGGGGTCAAGGCTGTCACCCTACATGACCAGGGCACTGCCCAGTGGGCTGATCTTTCCTCCCAGGTACCTCTTCCTAGCACCCTTCCCCCTTCCCCCCTTCCCGAGGCACCACCGTTCCCAGTGCCTCAGCCATTTCACCTTTTTCCCTACTGCACACCCTTACAGTTCTACCTGCGGGAGGAGGACATTGGTAAAAACCGGGCCGAGGTATCACAGCCCCGCCTCGCTGAGCTCAACAGCTATGTGCCTGTCACTGCCTACACTGGACCCCTCGTTGAGGACTTCCTTAGTGGTTTCCAGGTATCTTGGGGGTACCACCCAGCCTTCTGCCCAGTTCTCTCAGAGCCCATCTCTGGTTTGTTCAGTGGTGTTCAATATTGATTTAATGGGTCGGCCTGAATCCTAGGTTTTGTGCTGGGGGACTAGAGTATGCAGGCAGCAGTTAGCCTCTGGCCCTGCCTTTTCTTTTCTGTTCTGTTCTGTTCTGTTCTTTTTTGAGACAGAGTCTTGCTCTGTCGCCCAGGCTGGAATGCAGTGGCACGATCTCGGCTCACTGTAAGCTACGCCTCCTGGGTTCACGCCATTCTCCTGCCTCAGCCTCCCGAGTAGCTGGGACTACAGGCGCCCACCACCACACCTGGCTAATTTTTGTTTTTTTTCTATTTTTAGTAGAGACGGGGTTTCACCATGTTAGCCAAGGTGGTCTCGATCTCCTGACATTGTGATCCGCCTGCCTCGGCCTGCCAAAGTGCTGGGATTACAGGTGTGAGCCACCGCGCCCGGCCTGGCCCTGCCTTTTCAAGTGGGGAAGATGTGTACAGACAGTCCGGCATAGTGGTTGTGGGCACAGACTGTGGAGGGAGCCATACTGCCTTGCTGAGGGCCTCCAGCCTTGGTAGTGTGACTTCAAGCAGGTTGCTTCATTTCCTGTACCTTAGTTTTCCTGTTCATAGTCAGTGCGTGGTAGCAGCACTGCTACCACTTTTTGTGAGGGTTAAACACGTGGAATTGCAGCTGGCACGTAAGAACTGGATGGGTGTTTGTTAATTAAAAAGTCCAGGCCAGAAAGAGGTGCTCTGGAAGCTGAGAGTCGGCCCTGGGGTATCCCAGGTTGCCAGGGCACTGCAGCTAAATCCGGATGGAGGAGTAGGAGCTCACCCTGGTGGGGAAGGATAGACATTCAGGCAGAGAGCAAAATCCCAAAGATCATGCGGAGCAGGCATTGTCTTGGGAATTGGAAGCAGGTGGGTGTGGTAGGAGTGAGCTCAGACTTTGGCTGGAGACAGAGTTTTACTCCAATGTCTCACAGGGCATGGCAGGCAGACAGCAGCGGGTGTTTGTCAAATAAATGAGTCAGCTCTTCTCCAAACTCCGTCCTCCCACCTACCTCTTCACCTTTCCTGGTATAGTCCAGGAGTTCATTTTTGACCCCCACAGAGTCTGATGCACAGTAGGTGCTGTGTGTTTGTGAAAGAGGCTGACCCAGCAAAGCCTGGATGTGTCTGCCTGGAGGACTGCCTGAGTCCTTCACATCAGCCCTCCACCATTTTCTCCCCTTCACCCCAGTGCTGGGCCTGAGCCTCCATCTCTCCACAGGTGGTGGTGCTCACCAACACCCCCCTGGAGGACCAGCTGCGAGTGGGTGAGTTCTGTCACAGCCGTGGCATCAAGCTGGTGGTGGCAGACACAAGGGGCCTGTTTGGGTGAGTGGCGGCCCACCCCCCTCCCCGTCCCCTTTTCCTCCAACTCCTACCAGGCCCAGGCCAAGACCTCTAGGCTCTCCCTGCCCTCGTCCCTCAGCTACCCAGATTTTGGGTTCTTTGTGTTCATCTCTCCTCATGTGGCACAAGTACCATCTTACATCCCAGCAGTGATAGGCTGAGTTTGCTCAGCAAGTTTTCACTACATCTTGAGGGACCTGTGGGGCCTGTTTGTGCATGGGACACGGGCATCAGCCCTATTGCTTCCCCCTACAGGCAGCTCTTCTGTGACTTTGGAGAGGAAATGATCCTCACAGATTCCAATGGGGAGCAGCCGCTCAGTGCTATGGTTTCTATGGTTACCAAGGTAAGGAGACCAGCCCTAGGGTTCCTGGCGGGCAGGTGGGCTGTGGTAGTCCTTCCTATCTGCTCTTGGTACCCTGGGCGTGTTTCTGAGACTCACTCTTCCTTTAACCAGGACAACCCTGGTGTGGTCACCTGCCTGGATGAGGCCCGACACGGGTTTGAAAGTGGGGACTTTGTCTCCTTTTCAGAAGTACAGGGCATGGTTGAACTCAACGGAAATCAGCCCATGGAGATCAAAGTCCTGGGTGAGCTGGGACCATGGGGGAAGCAGAGGGGAGCTAGGAGATATGTTCCTGGGTTCTGGCTGGGGAGTTGAAGGGAGGAGACGTGGCCCTTGGTTCAGATTGGGGAGACACATCCTATTGTTTAAGATGAACTACAGACAGAATCCCGTGGGGTCCAATAAGAGCTGGTGGGCATGGGGGAGAGGTGTTGTGTTCGAGCTATTCCTGGGAGAATGTGTCCCTGATATCTGAGCTGAGGGGGAAAAGGTCTCTGGTGTTTGAACAGGGCAGATCAGAGGATCTACTTGTGTGTGAGCTGATTTGGGTGGGAAGCAGATAAGGTCTTCCCGTGTAGACTTGGAGCCAGGGACACAGGGTCTCACGGGGTCTGAGCTGAGTCTGGGGCACAGGAGAGATGGTTTCTGATGTCCATGTGGAGCCTGGAGCAGAGGGGAGATGGCGTCTGATGTCTGAGCTGAGTCGGGGCAGGAGGTTCCTTATCTTGCAGGGATTGTGGATTTTAGGGAGAATGGGTAGACTGATAGCTCTCTTCCTGCCCTCTGTAGGTCCTTATACCTTTAGCATCTGTGACACCTCCAACTTCTCCGACTATATCCGTGGAGGCATCGTCAGTCAGGTCAAAGTACCTAAGAAGATTAGCTTTGTGAGTGTGTCAGTGGGAACAGTGGGCTATGTGGGATAGTTCTAGGCATTCCCGAGTTCTCCATTCCTCTCTTCTGGTTCTGATGACCTCCCCCTTCCCCCGCCACAGAAATCCTTGGTGGCCTCACTGGCAGAACCTGACTTTGTGATGACAGACTTCGCCAAGTTTTCTCACCCTGCCCAGCTGCACATTGGCTTCCAGGCCCTGCACCGGTTCTGTGCTCAGCACGGCCGGCCACCTCGGCCCCGCAATGAGGTGGGTGGGTGGGCAAGCCAGCCAATGCAGACATGCCTGGCACTGAAGGCCCACCATGCTTCTGCCTGTCCACACTCCCTGCCCTCATTGTGGCCTGACAGATCTTCTTTTGGTTCTTTCTGGCCCACCAGGAGGATGCAACAGAACTGGTGGCCTTAGCACAGGCTGTGAATGCTCGAGCCCTGCCAGCAGTGCAGCAAGAGAATCTGGACGAGGACCTCATCCGGAAGTTGGCATATGTTGCTGCTGGGGATCTGGCACCCATAAACGCCTTCATTGGGGGCCTGGCTGCCCAGGAAGTCATGAAGGTCAGCATGGGTTGGGAGAGGCAGGATTGGGGTGGGCCAGGTGCCTCCCTGACTCCATCACTTGCTCTCTGTGTCAGGCCCCTGTTAACCACTGACCACCCCCTCTCTCCCTTCCCCTCTCCAGGCCTGCTCCGGGAAGTTCATGCCCATCATGCAGTGGCTATACTTTGATGCCCTTGAGTGTCTCCCTGAGGACAAAGAGGCCCTCACGGAGGACAAGTGCCTCCCAGTATGTGGGTGGGACCTGTGGGGAGGGCATCATTGGGGGCATTTCTGGGGAGGCCTCTCTCTGACCCTCCTCCCTTTGCATTCCTTAGCGCCAGAACCGTTATGATGGGCAAGTGGCTGTGTTTGGCTCAGACCTGCAAGAGAAGCTGGGCAAGCAGAAGTATTTCCTGGTGAGTGGTCCCCTTGGATGCCTGCTCCCCTCACCTTGGCCTCTGACCATCTGCCCTGGGGCTTCCTTCAGCATTTCAATGCAACCTGTGGGGCATTCCCTTTGCCATTCTCCTTATCTTGAAGGGAAGCCCAGTGCATCCCTCGTTTCCCGCTCTGGTGCCTCCTTCCTCACATGACTGCGTGTCATTTCTTAGAGTCCTGGAACCTGAAGATGTGGTGTTAGCCCCTCTTCCCATCTCTCGGGAGTGAGGGGTGATGGGTAGCCTCACACTAACCTGCATCACCCTGACCAGCCTCTGCCTGTCTTCTTGGTTGCCTCTTAGGTGGGTGCGGGGGCCATTGGCTGTGAGCTGCTCAAGAACTTTGCGATGATTGGGCTGGGCTGCAGGGAGGGTGGAGAAATCATCGTTACAGACATGGACACCATTGAGAAGTCAAATCTGAATCGACAGTTTCTTTTCCGGCCCTGGGATGTCACGGTGAGTAGGGTAGGAGGTGGGGCTTTGTCATCTCACTTTCCTCCTTTTTCTTTCTTTCTTTTTTTCTTGAGACAGAGTTTCGCTCTTGTTGCCCAGGCTGGAGTGCAGTGGCGTGATCTCTGGCCCACCGCAACCTCTGCCTCCTGGGTTCAAGCGATTCTCCTGCCTCAGCCTCCTGAGTAGCTGGGATTACAGGCATGCGCCACCATGCCCGGCTAATTTTGCTTTTTAAGTAGAGACAGGGTCTCTCCATGTTGGTCAGGCTGGTCTTGAATTCCCGACCTCAGGTGATCCGCCTGCCTCAGCCTCCCAAAGTGCTGGGATTACAGGCGTGAGCCACCTCACCTCGCCCCTCCTTTTTCTTGTTCCCATTCTTTCTGTCAGAGATCTTTCCACCTCGGCCAGAAGCCTTTCCCAGCTTCTGTATCTTGTTTTTTTTTTGGTTTTTTTTTTTTTGCCTTGACCTTTTAGTGCTGGTTGGGACGGTATGTCTGGGGTCCTCAAAACCACTCTCAAGCTCAATTCACCAAGAGAACTCATGGGACTTAGCATATAGTCGTGCTTGTGGCTACAATTTATTACAGCAAAAGGAAACAGACCAAAATCAGCAAAGGGAAAAGGCTGGTGGGGTGAAGTCTGGGGGAGCCAGGTGCAAGTTTCTAGGAGTCTTCTCCCTGCGGGAGTTAAACAAGGCGGCCTTTATTTCCCCAGTAGCAACAGTAACTACAGAAATAACAGCAACAAAGTGTAACAAGATGTGAAATGTTGCCAACCAGGGAAGCTTGTTAGACTCAGCACTATCGTGAAATGTTGCCAATCAGGGAAGCTTGTTAGACTCAGCACCATCTCTTTTACTTAGGGCTGGTCATGTGGGCGCCCCCTTCCTGGCACATACCAAAATTTCCAGACTCCCAGAAGGAAAGGTGTTTAGCATAAACTGTATTGTTTGTAAGAACAGTTTAGGCACAGTGAACCACTGATATCAGGTAGGGAGTGGTGGGATTCTTCCCGAATTCCAAGTTCCCAGACTCCAGCCAAGGGTGGACCTTGGAAGCAGGCCTTTCCAAGGGTTGCAGTTTCAATTTCCTAGGCTTACACTTCTCTGTCCATATGGAAACTGGGTTGGTTATGCAGGGATCTCTGAGAAGCCTTCTGTAGGGAACAATGTCATTTTTGCTTACCCAGGATTTATTCCCCTTTCATTCGTTTCATTTATTCACCAAATAGTTACTGAGGTACTGTTTTAGGTATTGGGGATATACCAAGGAATAAAACAAGATTCCTGAAGGGGGAGGGGAACGGACAGCAAACAATAGACACAATACGATCGTGAGGTATATAGTTAATGTTGGTGATGAGTGCTCCTCAAAGAAAACAACAAAAACCAGACAAGGGAAGTCAGGGTGTCAGGGAGAATGGTTTGTAGTATTGATGACAGTGGTTAAGGAAGGCCTGAGTTCTGCAGAGACCTCAAGGATATGAGGGACTAGAGCGCCCTCTGCTGCGGAAGAGCCCACGCAAAGATCCTGAGGTGGGAGGGTCAGGGAGCCAACTCCTTTTACGGTAAGTGGAGGTGGGATCCAGGGGAGGATTCTGAGCAGAGGAGGGACGTGGCCCACCTTGGGCTTTGCAAAGATCCTGCTTGTCTGTGTGCTAGCATCCTAGTGCTGGTTGGGGGAGTCTATATCAATCCTGGGTGCTATTACCTGAAAAAATAGTAGGTGTTAGATGAAAGAACAGATGTCTGGCCCATTGTCTCCAGTCTGTTCCTGTCCACAGCTTCCCTTTCCACTGATCCCCTGCCACATGCGTCATCATCCTGGCCATGTGGCATTGTCACAGACCGTCTCTCCTGCTAGCCTCCTAACTCAGGGCCTGGGTCTTCCCCAGCATTAAGTAAATCCATCTCAGGCAGGCAACCCTTTATAGATGTTTGGGCCAGGTGTGGTGGCTCACGCCTGTAATCCCAGCTCTTCGTGGGGCCGAGGTCTTTGACCTCAGGAGTTCAAGACCAGCCTGGGCAGCATGACAAAACCCTGTCTCTACCAAAAATACAAAAATTAGCCACGCATGGTGGTGCACACCTGTGGTCCCAGCTACTTGGGAGGCTGAAGTGGGAGGATGGCTGGAGCCTGGAAAGTTGAGGCTGCAGTGAGCTGTGATCATGCCACTGCACTCCAGCCTGTGTGATGGAGAGAGACCCTGTCTCAAAAAAAAAAAAAGATGTTTGTTGGGTGAATGCACAGATAAGTGAGCTCTGTTCCCCCGTCCCCACCCTGGAACTGCACTTTCTTAACCCTTTAGAAGTTAAAGTCTGACACGGCTGCCGCAGCTGTGCGCCAGATGAATCCACATATCCGGGTGACAAGCCACCAGAACCGTGTGGGTCCTGACACAGAGCGCATCTATGATGACGATTTTTTCCAAAACCTAGATGGCGTGGCCAATGCCCTGGACAACGTGGATGCCCGTGAGTTTGGAGGCGGGTGAGGTGGTCAAGGGCAAAGTTGTGTGTGTTTCTGTGTGTATATACCAAGAGGGGTGTCTATCTTCCTGTCCTCTCCTAATGTTCCTTTCCCGGCTGTCGCTTTGTCCTCCCCGCAGGCATGTACATGGACCGCCGCTGCGTCTACTACCGGAAGCCACTGCTGGAGTCAGGCACACTGGGCACCAAAGGCAACGTGCAGGTGGTGATCCCCTTCCTGACAGAGTCGTACAGTTCCAGCCAGGACCCACCTGAGAAGTCTATCCCCATCTGTACCCTGAAGAACTTCCCTAATGCCATCGAGCACACCCTGCAGGTGATAAGCTGTGGGAGAAGGGAAAGAGGCTGGGCATCTGGCCAGGCCGCTGCCTCTCTGCCCCCAGGCCCTTGCCTTGCCTTCAGATGTTGCGTGCCTAAGTGTAAGATGTACCTTTTCTCCAAACCTCCCTCCCTCTCTTCCCACCAGGCAGCCTAGGTTTCTAGAATGACTCATTCTTTTCTCACTTTTACTTTGAATTTTTTTTCAACACATAGACAAATATTAAGAATATTATGAGGAATACTCAAATACCATTCCTCACCTAAATTTAACAATTCTTAATGTTTTGCCACATTTTCTTCTTAGATATATATAGATTTTTCTTCTTTGTGCTTAAATGTGTCACAGACATTACAGCCTTTACTCCCTGCTATTTCAGTGCCTCTGCCAAGTGAGGATATGTTGCTATAGAACAGGGTTTCTTAGCTTCAGCACTGCTGACATTTGGGGCTGGTTATTTCTTTGTCATGGGAGAGGGGATGCCCTGTGCACTGTAGGATGTTTCTCAGCATTCCTGACTTCTTATGTCAATAGCACTCCCCCTCCATCATGACATCTAAAATGTCTCCAGACATTGCCAGATGTCCCCAGGGGTGCCACATCACTCCCAATTGAGAACTACTTCTATCTAACAGAAACATCACTTTCATGCTCAACAAAATTAACAATCATTCTTATCATCTCTTCCAGTTATTTATTTGTCTCTAATAGTCCATATTCAGGTTCTCCCCAGCTGTTACTTAAAATGAGTTTAACAGCTGGTTTGTCAGAATGATTCTGTGTATATGGTGCATGTACCTACAGAACAGTGCACATATTATCTAGCTCAGGGGTGTCCAATCATTTGGCTTCCCTGGGCCATATTGGAAGAATTATCTTGGGTCACTCATAAAATATACTAACAATAACGATAGCTGATAAGCTGAAAAAATAAAAGAAAAAAAGATCTGTGCATAAATCTCATAATGTCTTAAGAAAATTTACAAATTTGTGTTGGGCAGTATTCAAAGTCATCCTGGGCCGCATATGGGCCACAGGTTAGACAAGCTTGATCTAGCTGAAGTTTTACAAAGTGAACACACAAGTGACTACCACCTAGGCCAAGAAACAGAACCTAGGGATTACCATTGTGCTGTCAGAATAATTCTTAGTGCAGTGTTTGAGGCCAAGCCATTTAGAATAGTAGGAGTATGAGGGTGGGAACAAAATAGGGAAGGGGAAAAAAAAACCAGTTCCATCTGTCACTTTCTCCCTTCTGACACTGCAGTTCCAGAGTGGGTATGTTTGTATTTGTGCACCCACCACAGTCTTACTAGGTCATGTGTGACCTCTCTGTGCCTCAGATTCCTGTTCTGTAAAATGGGAATGACAGTAGCATCTACCTCACAGGACAGTTGTGAACCACTTGGCATTTACCGTGTGCCTGGCACTGTTTTAACCAAGCTTTAAATATATACGTAATTGCTCATTTCTTCCTAGCAACCCCATGAAGTAGGTATCACTGTTGTAACATCTGTTTTAGAGATGAGGCACAGAGGTAAAGATGTTATCCTGTGTGCCTGAAGTCACCAGACTAGGTAATATGTGGCATAGCTGGAATCTGAACATGAATTTCTCACACCTGTACACCCCAAACCACCTTGCTAATGACTGCGAACTGTCCTAGGAACTCTCAGAGGCCAGAACCTCTGTCTTGTTTGCTATTTTATTTTTTGAGACAGGGTCTCATTCTGGTACTCAGGCTGAGGTGCATTGGCAGTCATAGCTCACTGCAACCTTCAGCTCCTGGGAAGTGTGTGTGCGCACACGCGCGCCTGTTACATTGACCAGGCTGGTTGCAAACTCCTGGGCTCAAGTGATCCACCTACCTCAGCCTCCGAAAGTACTGGGATTACATGTGTGAGCCGCTGTATCCAGCCTCTGTCTTGTTTTCTGCCGAGTCCTCAGGGCCTGGATAGGGATCATTTTTGGTTTGGTCTGAGTTTTTTCTTTTCTAAAATTGTGGTAAGATACACTTAGTTGAAGTTTTCTTTTTTATGGAGGCATAACATATCTAGAATAAGGTACACAGTTTTTTGTTTTGTTTGTTTTTGTTTGTTTGTGTTTTGAGGTGGAGTTTTGCTCACGTTGCCTAGGTTGGAGTGCAGTGGCGCAGTCTCGGCTCACTGCAACCTCTGCCTCCCAGGTTCAAGCGATTCTCCTGCCTCAGCCTCCCAAGTAGCTGGAATTAACAGGCGTCTGCCACCACACCCGGCTAATTTTTGTATTTTTAGTAGAGACAGGGTTTCACCATGTTGGTCAGGCTGGTCTTGAACTCTTGACTCAGGTGATCCACCCGCCTCAGCCTCCCAAAGTACTGGAATTACAGGCGTGAGCCACCTCGCCCGCCCTGGTACGCAGATCTTAATACATTTTTAGGCTGGGCTCGGTGGCTCACACCTATAATCTCAGCACTCAGGAAGCCAAGGAGTGACGTTTGAGCCCAGGAGTTCAAGACCAGCCTGGGCAACATAGCAAGACCTTGTCTCTACAACAAATCTTAAAAATGAGCCGGGTGTGGTGGCATGTGCCTGTGGTCCCAGCTACTCGGGAGGCTGAGGTGGGAGGATTGTTTCAACCTGGGAGGTCAAGGCTGCTGTGAGCTGTGGTTGCGCCGCTGCACTCCAGCTTGGGTGACAGAGTGAGACTTTGTCTCAAACAACAAAACAAAACAGTTTTCCATATACACAGCACTATTGTAACCACTGCCCAAATCAAGTTCATTGGTTTTTCTTTTTTTTTTCTTGAGACGGAGTCTTGCTCTGTCGCCCAGGCTGAAGTGCAATGGCATGATCTCGGCTCACTGCAACCTCCGCCTCTCGGGTTCAAGCGATTCCTCTGCCTCAACCTCCCGAGTAGCTGGGATTACAGGCGTCTGCCACCATGCCCGGCTAATTTTTGTATTTTTAGTAGAGATGGGGTTTCATCATGTTGGTCAGGCTGGTCTCGAACCCTTGACCTCAGGTGATCCACCCACCTTAGCCTCCCAAAGTGCTGGGATTACAGGTGTGAGCTACTGCGCCTGGCCTGGTTTTTCAATTGAGGTGGGGAAATGGGGGAAGGCTGGGGAGCTTCCCCACTTCCAGAGTAGCTGTGAGCCTTGTACTTGGTTTATTCACTGATGGTCCTTCTAATAATGCGTGCGGAAACCCATTTTGTCAACTGTGGCCACATGTAATCTGTTTGCTATGTCTGCAGTGGGCTCGGGATGAGTTTGAAGGCCTCTTCAAGCAGCCAGCAGAAAATGTCAACCAGTACCTCACGTGAGTAACTCCAGTGCCCTCTCGCCCTATCCTTGTCCACCAGCCAAGGCATCCCGCCCTCTTTCCTCATCACAGTAACACTTGGCACCAGGCACACTTTTCACATGAATGAGTGGCTGCTTGGGCCTCGTGTTGTTTGGGGTCGGGACTAGTTTTCCATGGAGAAAATAAGATTGCTCTGGAGCCCACTCCTGAGGCTGACGTGTAATCCTGTCCTCTGTCCTCTTCGATTCCTGATAGAGACCCCAAGTTTGTGGAGCGAACACTGCGGCTGGCAGGCACCCAGCCCTTGGAGGTGCTGGAGGCTGTGCAGCGCAGCCTGGTGCTGCAGCGACCACAGACCTGGGCTGACTGCGTGACCTGGGCCTGCCACCACTGGCACACCCAGTACTCAAACAACATCCGGCAGCTGCTGCACAACTTCCCTCCTGACCAGGTAATGCCCAGTTGTTGGGTCCATTTGGCAGAATGTATTTCCCTGAAATGGGAGCCTGCAGTGTGGGTCCTCCCACTGCGGAGTCCAGCTGTGGCAGGTGCCCTGAGGCATGGGGATCTGAGAAGAGTGATTGACCCTAACCTGCCTTTTCCTCACCCTAGTTCCTTTGAGCAAAGAGGCTTGGTTGCTGTTTACCCTGACTGTGGTGTGGGCTGCGTCATACCTGATTCCCAGTCAGGGCTGTAGGGGTTATGGGGGAGAAATTCTGGAGTTAAGTGCACAGGAATCAATACGGGTTCGGGTTCAAATCCAAACTCTACTTGAACAAATCACGTAACTTCTTTGTGTACCTCAGTTTCCTTGTCTGTGAAGTAGAAATAATAGTGATCTACGTCATGGGGGGTTTGGGGAGGATTAACTGGTATTTATTAATATGAAGTTAGTACAATGCCTGGTAATCCATGAGTTTGTTAAATGATGGGCTGTCTAGCACAAAATCACTACCCAGGGATTGGTAGTTGTTCTCTCAGCCAGATCTGTGGTTCAACCTGTGGGACTCTACAGTTGGGGTATTTTGTGATTGGCTCCAGTCCCCATCGAGTGCCCAACCCGAGATAGTGAGTTGGGGGCACCTCTGGGGCCTAGGTGAAGTGCCAAGATTGTCATAGAGGCCTTTACTCTCAGATCCTGTTCTCAAAAATCTCTCCATCCCTTAGCTCACAAGCTCAGGAGCCCCTTTCTGGTCTGGGCCCAAACGCTGTCCACACCCGCTCACCTTTGATGTCAACAACGTAAGTCTCCTCTCTAGGGTCTTCTGGGGTCAGGTGGAGGGTAGGGTGAGTAGGTGGGAAGGAGGTGGTGGCTCCCCACTCAAGGGCTGATGTGCTCACCCTTCCCTGCCCTGCCCTGCCTTCTCCTAGCCCCTGCATCTGGACTATGTGATGGCTGCTGCCAACCTGTTTGCCCAGACCTACGGGCTGACAGGCTCTCAGGACCGAGCTGCTGTGGCCACACTCCTGCAGTCTGTGCAGGTCCCCGAATTCACCCCCAAGTCTGGCGTCAAGATCCATGTTTCTGACCAGGAGCTGCAGAGCGCCAATGCCTCTGTTGGTGAGGGTGTTTGGCCAGTTGGCCAGTAGTCACCCCCAAATGTCCCTGGCCTAGTCCAGCCTCCCCACCAGTCCTCTCCCCCTGGCTCTGCTCTGCTCTGTGACCCCAGGCCTGAGGTTTACCCACACCTTCCTTTGAGCCTCCCTTTGACATGAAGAGGGTAGGTTGGGGCAAATTGTCTCCCTCCCTCCTCCTCTCCACTCTCTGGCCCTCAGGAGAACTTGCTGTTTTACTCTTGCTCTGTGTATTTCCCTTAGTTTTGTTCTTTCTTCTTGATCTGTTCATCTAAGACGTATGATCTCTACCAGTGGTCTCTCTCCCGTGATACCTTCCTGCCTTGTCTCCTTCCAGATCTGCCCCCATCTGTACATCTATCCCCATGTTTCTCTATGCATCTTCACCCTCCATAGTTTGGGGCTGTGGTTTACTGACACCCCGGCCCCACCCCATCTACATATTTTTTCACCACCCCTCCCTTCTGTATATAATGCTTCTGTAACCCTGTAATGCCCCCTACATTTACCTTCCTTATATCTCATTCCTCTTGCTCTCCATAGATCTCCTCCCATTTCCCCTTCCATGGTCCCCATCTTCCTTCTGAAATATCTACTCCTTCATATTCCTCTATGTACGTCTTCCAATCTTTCCTTCCATATCTCTCATCACCTTCATATATTTCTCCTCCCACCTGTCTCACCCTCTGTATACCCCCACTCTCCCCTTTTATATCTTCTCCCTCTCCCCCCATATCTTTTCTCTATGTCCACATCTGTACATTCCCCCCAACTTCCCCTCCATATATCTTTTTTACTCCCCTTTTCCTCCCTGTATCCTCTGTGTTCCCCCCATCTCGCTCTACATCATTCTTCCCAAGATCTTTATGTTTCCCATCTTGATCTCTCCATCTCCACTTTCTCCTAACTCTTTCATTTCCATTCCTTAGTGTCTCTAGAGAGATCGTTCTTGATAGCCTCAGCTCTTTCTCTGTGTTTTTCAGGTTTGTATTCTGTTCTCTACCTCTCCTCCTTGCCCCTTTTCTCTCCCAGGATGTCTTTCCTTTCCAAATCCTTTTTCTACCTGAATACCTTTTGCCCCACCCTGGGCTCCCATTTCCACCTCAAACCTTAGCCTGGGATCTAAAGGGCTGACAGTGTCCCTCTCTTCATGCAGATGACAGTCGTCTAGAGGAGCTCAAAGCTACTCTGCCCAGCCCAGACAGGCTCCCTGGATTCAAGATGTACCCCATTGACTTTGAGAAGGTACAGGGTGGGGGCCCAGGACAGGGAAGGGAGGATGGGCAAAGCATAGACAGGCTGGAGAAAAACAGGAGGAGTATCTGGAGACAGCCCTGGGCCTTTGTGGGGATCAGATCGTGGGCCTGCCACATGGCTCTGAATGAGTAAGTGTTCCCAGCCATCCCTTTGTGATCTGGAGACTCCAGCAGGCAGTTGCAGTGGATACACATTTTCTTTATCTAATTCTCTCCCCACTGCCTTCACACCCTCCCCACTCATAACAGGATGATGACAGCAACTTTCATATGGATTTTATTGTGGCTGCATCCAACCTCCGGGCTGAAAACTATGACATTCCTCCTGCAGACCGGCACAAGGTGAGGGGAATGTAGACCTGATGTTCCACCCTCCTCCAGGTTTGAGTTGTCCACACTCAGCCCCTCTGTAGACCCTGAGGCTCTTGTACTTAACTACCACCTTTTGTCCCTTCCTGTCTCTCAGAGCAAGCTGATTGCAGGGAAGATCATCCCAGCCATTGCCACGACCACAGCAGCCGTGGTTGGCCTTGTGTGTCTGGAGCTGTACAAGGTTGTGCAGGGGCACCGACAGCTTGACTCCTACAAGAATGGTTTCCTCAACTTGGCCCTGCCTTTCTTCGGTTTCTCTGAACCCCTTGCTGCACCACGTCACCAGGTGGGGGCCCGCATAAGAAGTGGGGTTTGGGTGGGGTATGTCTGTGTAGATTCTGGTTCTAATTCACGTCATACCCTGTCACCAGATGAGGGTTTCTATGTGTACCTACCCTTTTTATGCATCCTTTTTCGTTTATTCATTAATCATATTGTTTGAGAACATGCAAAAAGATGGGATATTTGAATTGTGTCCTGGGAGATTATTAGTATTATTAACTACACAATAATGGCAGCCAAAATTTATTGGATGCTTCCTACACTTAAGTGCTTTGCTTGCTTCATGCATGAATTCACTCAAATATTTATTGAGCACCTGTTGTGTGCAGGTACTCTTCTAAGTTACGTTCCTCAAGTAGATTATATAAATAACCTATTAAATGGTCTTGGAATCAAAAAAGGATAAAAAGAGGCTGGGCACGGTGGCTCACACCTGTAATCCCAGCACTTTGGGAGGCCAGGGCACGTGGATCACCTGAGGTCAGGAGTTCGAGACCAGCCTGGTCAACATGATGAAACCCTGTCTCTACTGAAAATACAAAAAATTAGCTGAGCATGGTGGTGGGCACCTGTAATCCCAGCTACTCGGGAAGCTGAGGCAGGAGAATGACTTAAACCTGGGAGGCGGAGGTTGCAGTGAGCCGAGATCGTGCCACTGCACTCCAGCCTGGGCAACAAGAGCAAGACTCCATCTCAAAAAGATAAAGAGGACTTGAGAATACCAGGGGGCAAGGGGATGTGTTTGAGATTTTGTGTGAGATGGTCAGAAAAGGCCTTGCTGAAAAGATGACACTTGAGATCAGACTTGGAGGATGTGAGGGGGCAAACCGTGCAGGCTTGGTGGTGAGTGAGGACACATTCCAGGCAGAGGGACCAGTTCTTGAAAGGGTACCAAGATAGGGGTGTGCCTGGCAAGTTGGAGAAATTCAAAGTCCACAGAGTGAGTGTGAGATTGAGGAGAGTAGGAGATGAGAAGAAAACAGAATTTCAGTGCTTGGGGTGAGATGGCAGCCACAAGAGGATTTCGAACAAAAGAGGATTGTGATCTGACTGAATACGTCTCCATGGGGGTGAGGGGGATGGAGACAGATGGGGGCTGGACCCTCTGGGATGGTCTCCATCTTACACTCCCCTCTTTGTTCTGCAGTACTATAACCAAGAGTGGACATTGTGGGATCGCTTTGAGGTACAAGGGCTGCAGCCTAATGGTGACGAGATGACCCTCAAACAGTTCCTCGACTACTTTAAGGTAAGGCCCCTCCCTCTCTCTCACCCCACCTTGGGGGGCGAGGTGTGCAAGGTGACTTGCTGGCCTGTCCACCCCCATGACCCTGCTGTTTCCCCTACCTCTCCAGACAGAGCACAAATTAGAGATCACCATGCTGTCCCAGGGCGTGTCCATGCTCTATTCCTTCTTCATGCCAGCTGCCAAGCTCAAGGAACGGTTGGATCAGCCGTGAGTTGGCCACTGGCCAGGCTGGGGGAGGCCCTGTATGGGTTGGGGAACCTCAATATCCAGCTGTCCCACTCCAGTTCACTGCCCCCACCTACCTGCCCATCCTCTTTTGCTTTCTGCCCTCCTGACCCTATGCTCCCATCCCCCTGTCCCCAGGATGACAGAGATTGTGAGCCGTGTGTCGAAGCGAAAACTGGGCCGCCACGTGCGGGCGCTGGTGCTTGAGCTGTGCTGTAACGACGAGAGTGGCGAGGATGTCGAGGTTCCCTATGTCCGATACACCATCCGCTGACCCCCGTCTGCTCCTCTAGGCCGGCCCCTGTCCATCCCTCTCCACACCCCTTCCAGCCCAGGGTTCCCATTTGGCTTCTGGCAGTGGCCCAGCTAGCCAAGTCTGGTGTTCCCTCATCATCCCCCTACCTGAACCCCTCTTGCCACTGCCTTCTACCTTGTTTGAAACCTGAATCCTAATAAAGAATTAATAACTCCCACGTCGCCTGCCCTGCTGGTTCCAGGCAAGGAAGGGACTTCCTGGAACTGTCTAGTTCAGATGGTAACTCAGAGGGCTCAGCCCCACCACACCTGCCAGTTTTCTGGGCAAAGAAAATGTAATTGCCACCTCTTCCTGCCCTCTCTGCCTCCGAAGAGATGGAGGCACCAGTGAGGCCAGTGAGCAGGTACTTGGGTCCATGTGACTATTAATTTGAGCTGGGTTCAATTCTCACCTTCTCCATGTCCTAACTCCCTGCTCTGTGAAGAGGAAAGTTGTGAGCAGGCTGCTAGGGCATGGCCAGTATGCCTTATGTCCTTAGGGCAGATCCCCTCCCACCTGGCTCAAAGCACTCAGACCATGGGCAGCCTTTTGTAGTCATGGTTCCCAGCACCAGGAATGCATGTGGTGCTCTTAGTTCAATTTCCTTGCTGCAGGGGTGTCTTAAACAGCTCTGCTGAATGCCAGTGCCTGCAGGCATACTTTGCAATTTTTATGGAAATATTTGAGAACCTCAGTAGAGGAAAAGCCCCTTGCTTGTCTTACGCTGCCCCCCTCAGCCCCAGGTCTGCCTGTATTCCCCTTGATCTTCAACCTCCTACCTTGGAGAAGACAGCTGGCAATGGGGACTGAGGGGTGTTCATCGCTTAGAGCAGGTTGCAGGAGGCCCAACACCAGCCCCACCAGAACTGCAGAGCTACCGTGCTCTGTCCTTGGTCTTCGCTGAGCGCTCCAGACGATTGAAAGCACCAGTCTGACCACTGCCACATCTTTGCCTTCCTCTATTGTACTGGCTTCTGGTGCCTGAGCAATCCATTCATACTTTTGTCCCTCAACTAACCAGACAATAATTTATCTACCTTATTAGAAACAAGATCCCTCACTCTTCTACTCAAACTTGAGTGTAAGGAATAGCTCAACCTGTTCTGAACTGGCCTGATTGCCATCACAGCCTGTGCCCACATCTGCTGTCTCCTGGGCCAGTAGTTCCTGGTCCTGGGCACAGTATATGCCCTTGCCCACCTCCTTCTGATCATTTTATTTTCTTGGCCTGCTCTGCTTGGGTGACCTCATCCTTCCAGTTTCTTCTTCTTCCCCACTAGGACACTGAGGACAGAGGTATTTTCCCTTTGGTATCTAGTGGTGATGCTGTCAAGTGGAAAGTTTTTCCCACCACAGGAACTTTCCCATTATTGCTCTAGAGTATCCTAGACACTCCACACCGCAGTCCACTGGTCACACCACTACAGCAGCTGAGGCTTGAACACAACTGTTGTCTTCTTTCTCCAGTATGCCAGCTGCTTTGCGGATACTCTGTAGACACCTTGTTCACTGCACCTCCCCCATTACAGCTCCATTTCTTCCCTACCACAACTCCTGGATCTCCTTGACACCTTATTCGTACCTGACACCCTTCTCCATCAAAACAAGCTTTTGAGTCACGCATGAATCCTGGTTGTATCTTAGTTGTTCTCCCTCCACCTCATTCCATTTTACTTCTGCAGTTTGTCTACCATTACACCACCAGCCAGAGATCAGGGCTCAGCAGGCGGGGGTTGCGTCAATTGCACCGAGCCCCCTGCACCCAGCAGCCACAAAGGATAGGGTGGGAAAAAGGTTTCTCTTGTCACTGCCTGGAACTATTTGCCCACCTCTTTCTGATCATTTTATCTTTTTGGCCTGCTGTGGCAGGCATTCAACAAACATTTGTTGCATGCTGTGTGCCAGTCACTTTCTAGGCACGTCAGACAGCAGTGGATAAAAGAAAGATCCTTGTCTTCTTGGTGTTTATGTTCTGCTAGCTTGAGACCCAGAACAGACTATAAGCACAGTAAGCAAATTGTACCTTAGAAGTTGATCAGTGTTCTTCAAAAGGCGAGGAATAGAGCCCGATCTGGGGATCTGGAATGATGGCAGTGCAGGTAGGAATTTTTAAATAGGAAAGGCTTCATGGAGATGACTTTGAAGCAAGCACCTGGAAGAAGTGAGAGAATGAGGCACGTGGATGTGGGGCAGGAGCATTCCAGGCAAAGGGAACCACAGCAAATGCAAAACCCCTGAGGCTGGATTGTGCCCGTTTCACTCAGAAACAGCTAGAAAGAGCACTAGTATGGTGGCAGTGAGTCAGGGGAAGAAGAGGAAGAGATGAGGTCAGAGAAGTGATGGACCTATTCTAGGCCAAGGGGAGGACTTTTGGCCTTGTCAAATGTTTCCACTCCCATCATGGCTCGGGAAATCTTCACTAATACAAACCTTACTGAAAATCCTAACTGGTGTGACCAAGGCTGCCCTAAAGGGAAGCCCAGAAGAGGCGGGAGGCTGCTTTGGAACAGGATAGTGTAAGGATGTGCCAGAAGGCCTGTTGGAGGTTGCAGCCCTTTGAGCGGGACTTCGGGATAGTGTGGTTTTCCAAGCAGAAGGAAGTGAGGTCGACCTGGTAGTGTTTGTCACACAACAGGCGCCCAATAAATAAAATGGAAATAAAACCGCGGAGTGTTCTACTTGTGTTGACTGACATCAAAACAAAACAAAACAAAAAACCCGCAGAGTGAGGGAAGGCACGGGCGGGGCTGTGGCGGGCAAGAGAGGTGGCAGGAAAATCCAACGCACGGCCGCCTATGCAAATACTCGTGTGAGGCAGAAAAGAGGCTCCGCCCGGCTCGAAGTTTCAAGCATGCGCAGTAGCGGCTCCTGCACCTCTAAGGATCCGCCTTTTTCCTCCTTTCTCAGCCTCGGTTCCACCCCGGGAGGCCCGCTGTATGAGATGGAGGGCGGGCTAAAGGCGGGACGAGACACGATTGAGCGCAATTTTGTCCAATCACCTTGCGGAATATTCGGCCTATAGCTAAGGAGAAGCTCGGAACAAAAAAAAGACCCCACCCCCACTGACGGTGAAAACCTATGAAACCCGGGCAGAGGCGTGTGGAGTTGGGTAGAGAGCGAAATCACGCCTCTTCAGTCAGCCACGCCCTTTATTCTTGCTCGGCCTCGCCACAGAGAGCAAATCCGATTGGCTGGGCGACAACCTCAAAGGGCGGGGCTACACACGTTCACTATGGGAATAAGGTAGCGGTGGGGGGGGGGCAGTTGGGCGGGGATACGCTGCCCTAGGTAAGGTGGTAAAGGCCAATAACTCTTCAGGCTGCCTCTCCTCAAAAGTCATCTTCTCGCGAACCTTTACAATGCCTTCCTCCCCAGGCACTTCAAGGGACTAGAACGGAGTGCTTCATTTCTCTTTTTCCTCCTTGTAAAAGTCCCGTTTGCCACCATGGGGATGTACCAAGTGAGACCGAGTAGGGGGAGCCAGTGGTGATGGACGCGCCAGGTTACTGGCCGCTGCTCACCTAGGCGCTAGCAAACTTCTGCCAAGATCGGAACTGAGTACTAAACAGCCTCCACACTTCTCCCTGGTGCCGTCCCCGGCCTGGCGCCGCATCCCTCTGTGGGCTCGCGATGGCCGCGTCCCCTCCCGCTGCGGACGGGTCCTTTGGTACAGGCAGTCCGAGGTGAGTCCCCTCCTTTCCACTTCACCCTTCCGAGCGCCTGCGTGCGCATGCGCGGAGCGCGGCGCGCGCGGCGGTTGGGCCGTTGGCTGTTCGGCCCTGGGATCCGCCGCCACTCCGCGATCAGCCGGCTCTGAGCCGCGAGCCGCCGTGAGCACTCGGATTCGAGCCGGCGCCAACGAGCCCGGGGGCATCGCCCGCAGCGGCCAAGCTCATGGCCGGCTGAGCGGGACGCCGCCTCCGCCTCAGCCACCGCCGCCGCCGCCGCCTCCTCCTCCTCAGCCGGCGGCGGCCCGGGCCCAGCAACCATGGCTGAAGACTACTGGGACGGGCGCCTGCGGCGAACAGGAGGAGAAGGAGGTCGCGCGGCCTCATCCCGGGCCGCCGCCCCAGGCGCCACCGCGCCGGCCCCGCGGCTCTGAGGTTGCTCGCGCGCCCCCGCCGGTGAGCGCGTCCCCGAGGCGTGGGGGCTGCCCCTCCTCCTTCAGAACCCACCCCGGGCGGTGCCCAGGGGTCTGGGCTGCCGGGCTGGCAGGTGCCCCCACCCCCGGCGAATTTCCCAGAATGCACCGGGGCGGGGGTCATTTGGGGCCTCCCTGACCTTGGCCCCGCCCTGGGCCCGTCCTGGGAGCTGGGGTGGGAAGTGCTGTGGGTGCTAATGGGGGTCAAAGGACCAAAGGGTGTGGAAATGGGTGACAATGGGGTGAAAGACTTGGGGGGGGTTGCTAATGGGGGTCGGAGCATGTGGCAGTAAGCCTCATGCCAATAAGCCGTGCAAGGTTCAAGGCCCCGTGTGTGCTTGTGGAAGGAGGGCGGGGTGCGGAGCGGGTGAGGGACCCGAGGGTGTATAACGGGGAGTGTCGAGGAAGTTCCAAGACATGCTCATAGGGGTTATGTCCGCGGAGAGGCCCGGTGTGTGTTCATGGGGGACAGGGTGGCACAGGTACCAGAACGTGTGCTGATGGGGTCAGAGCTCTGAGGCCTGGCGTGTGGCAGAGAGGCCCGGGATGCTGTTAATGCTGCGTGTCTGTCCCTGGGGCCTGCGGTGTGTGAGAATGCAGTGTGTGCTTTTGGAGGGCAGGTAGTTGAAGGACTCGAGTGAGGCGTGTGTGCCAGTGGGGGTCATGGCTGTAGAGTGTATGCCTGTGGCCTCGAAGGTCTAGGTAGTTTGGGACCCAGTATATGCTAATGAGGGCAGAATGGAGGAAGGACTGGGGAAGACCTGAGCCTGGCCTAAGGGAGATGAGAATTGTGTGTCTACCTGGGCCCGGGAAGGGGTGGTGGGGAAGGAAGTGTTTTAGCACCGTCAGAGGCTCAGTGGACGAAGAGTCAAGGTGATGTGAGGTGTGAGTGTGTCCATGGACACGGAATGTGAGTCTCGAGGGCACACTAGGAAGGAGCAGGGTAATATAAGAAGTTCTGGTGGTTGCTAATGTGGGTTTAGAGCCATAGAGGCTCTTCAATGTGTGCCATTGGGAGAGTCAGCTGTGTAAAGTCTGGAATATGCTAATAAGCATCAGAACCTTGCAAAGATTGTGCCCTTGTGTCCGCGGAGGACCGGAGTATGTTGAGGTTCCAGGGGGTGCTACTTGGGAGTAGTGCTGCAGAGGGGATCTAGTGTGTAATAAGGGGGATCAGGGCTTTCATGAAGGGATCTAAGTGTGAACCAACAGGGATTATATCTGTGGAGGGGTCGGAGCAGAGAGCAATAGAGGACAGGAATGTGTGATGATCTCGGTGTGCTAAAGTGGATTACAGCTAGGGAGGGCTGAAGTGTGTGCTAATGGGAGTCAGGGCTGAATGGAGACCTGTGTGCACTAATGAGGGTCAGGCCATGGTAGAACAGTGTGTTCTTGTGTCCCTGGGGAATAGGGCTGAGTAAGGGTTCAGAGTGTACTAACGGAGAGGCAGGACTGTGTGAGGCCCAGCGTGTGCTAATAGAAATCAGGCCTGAGTAAAGACTCAGTTTGTGCTGACCGAGGGGACAGGACAGTGGAAGGACTGGAATGTGTGTTAAGATGGTCATAGCTGTGAAGGGGCCTGAGTGTGGGTAACACCGGCTAGAGATCTTTCTGTAAGGTTCACTTTATGTTAACAGCATTCAGAGCAGCATAAAGAAGGTCCAGTGAGTGCTAACGTGGGTCAGCTATAGAGTACCCCAAGTACATGTTAATAGAGGTCAGAATCATGTAAGGGGAACAATATGTTAATGAGGGGAGTCAGTGCTATGGAGAAGGTAACAAGAAGCTAGGCCAGGGAGGGGCCCAAGAATGTGGTGGCAAGAGTTACTTAGAGGAGGCTGAGTGTGTGCTGACAGAGTTCAGGGCGGTATGTTATGTGTTAGGGCTTTGAATGCTGATGGTATATGAGATAATAGCAGGTAAGATGTAGTGAGGCCTCCTTGAGGGTGTAGCGTGTATTAATGGGGATCAGGACATAGAGTGCGATGACCAGGTCCTTAGTGGTTGGTGTGGTTAGTATCCTTGAGTATGAGAGTAGTCTGAGGATGGGTGTATGTCTTTGGGGATCAGGAAGAGTCAGGCAGGACATGTGCCCTTTTTGGGGTAAAGTTTTATGTCCAATTTCTTGCTCCCTCCTTCACTTTTTTGAACTCTAAAAAGCTCAGTCAACTGAAATGATATTTAAAAGTTTCCTTGAGTATAAATGTTCAATTATCTCTGTTCGGGGCTTGCCTGAGCCCCCCCCCCCCCCATCCCTCTTTCTGGGAGTGTCATGTGATATACAGATTTTACACCCCATCTTCCTAAAATCCCAAGAAACTGAACTCCAGAGCATGTCCAGCCCTTGGGGTTTCCAGTTAGAGGTCATGGACCCATGGCTCCTCCTGGCTCCCTCCCCATCCTCCATTCAGCCCTACTTCCAGTCTCCCCCAGCCCCTCCCCTACTCCCTGTCGCAACATGCAAAGCAACTGGGTATCTGCCATATGGGGACACAAGGTTGTCTTTGGGAGCTGGCCATGCTTTACCTTCCTCGCCTTAGGCCCAGTATTCAGCCTCCCAGGTCAGGATGTTTTGTCATCATCCTGGGTTCTCCATGGATGGACCTCATCCTGTATCTGAGGTGTTTCTGCTAGGGTGGCCCCTACCCCTCCTGGGGATAGTGAGTTCAGCCAGGTGGGGGTGGGAACTGCTGGAGGAAGCACCTGATTTCAAGGTAGCAGATGACCCATTTCTCTCCTCAAATCCAGCCCCAGTCTCATCCTCGACCTCCTATCTAGCTCTACTTCCCTTGGGCCCGGGGCCATCTTAGGCCCTGCTGTGAGTCCAGATGGTTCCTGGGCCAGGTCTTTCCCCCTCCTTGCTGGCCCAGAGCCCAAGAGGAAGCAGAAGACGGCTGGCCTAAGCCTTTTGGTGGCCCCGTTCCCTTCAGCAATCCATCTAGGTCATCTTCCTGTCGATGCCAGCATCCCTGGGCTACCTTGTTTAGGGTTGTTCAATGAATAGCAGGGAATCATCACCTCAGCAGAGGTTGGTCCTAGGCCCTCAGCCCCCCGATTCACTTATTTCTGCCATAAGCACTTTTTGAGCATCTACTCTGTGTCAGTCACTATTCCAGGTCCTCAGGATATAGCCGTGACCTAAACACAGAAATCTACCCTGGCGGAGCTGCTCTTCTAGTTGTGGCGGTGAGGAGATAGACAGTAAAGACTAAAGAAACCAATAAGTAGGTGGTGTCATTTCTGAGGAGGTAATGAGTGCTGGGGGGATAACTGGCAAGGTAAGGGAGCTCGGGATGGTTGAGATTTTAAATAGGGTTATTCATGGAGGCCTCATGAAAAGGTGACTTTTGAGCAATGGCCTGAAGGGAGAGGGGAGTGAGCCATTTCGAAATTTAGGGGAAGGGTGTTCCAAGGTACCAGGAACAGCCAGTGTGAAGGCCCTGAGGTGGGATTCTGCTGGGTGTGGTTGCAGAGCAGCAAGTAGGAATGGTGGTGGGGCGGTTGGGGGGGGGGGGGGTGGGCAGAGAGGTAAGAGGGCCAAATGAGGTAAAGAAAGACCTGTGGGCCACATTGAGGACTGGGGCGTGTATTTGGGGTGATGGGAAATGTAGTACATTCTTGAGTAGAGGAGAAACGTGACCTGGCTTGTAAAAGTCTAAATT
>NW_016826693.1:93521-108893 GCF_001698545.2 Rhinopithecus bieti
GGGGGGTGGGCAGAGAGGTAAGAGGGCCAAATGAGGTAAAGAAAGACCTGTGGGCCACATTGAGGACTGGGGCGTGTATTTGGGGTGATGGGAAATGTAGTACATTCTTGAGTAGAGGAGAAACGTGACCTGGCTTGTAAAAGTCTAAATTGGACCCTAGGGGTCCTAACCTGATCAAACCTTTCTGGCAGTCTTGAGAACAGCTGGTATACACTGAGACCCCCCCACACACAATCCCACCCAGTGGGTGGGTCTGGGCAGGACACCCTGACACACACTCCCCCCCCCACCCCCCCGGGTAGATGAATGGGATGATGCAGTGGTTGTCATGACGATGAGTGCTAGAGAAGTCAGGAGGAGGGTCCCTGTGGCCACAGGGAATAATCTGCCTTGGCCTTTGAGGGTGGTGCCAGGGGAACTATGCCACTCTATGGGCGTGCTCGAGGCCATGTCACCCATCCTTCAATTCTCGGCACACGCCCTGGCCGACCCATGGCTGGGCCCATCACTGCAGCTGTACCTGAGAAGATCTGCTGTGGAGCCTTCTGCTCCTGCAGTGGGGCTTTTCCCCTAGAGGCCAACAATCCATCGTTTGGGCCCTTGCCCTCAATCAGCCACCTAAATCTGAGAGCTCAGGTGGGCTACTTAGGAGCAGGGTCCCAGTGGAGCTGGCTGTGTGGGTGGGCAGGTACTTACAAAGATCCCGGTCCATGTTGGGTTTCCAGAAATCCTGAGTGGCTCTGGGGTCCATATTGGTTGAGTGAGCACTGACAAGTTCATGTCAGTGCCCCCTGCTAGACTGTGGGCTTTAGGGGACCCATGGTGATCAAGCAAATGTTAATATGAGACCCATTTCCATCCTTGTCCCTTGTTCAGATCGCCATGGATCGGATGAAGAAGATCAAACGGCAGCTGTCAATGACACTCCGAGGTGGCCGAGGCATAGACAAGACCAATGGTGCCCCTGAGCAGATAGGCCTGGATGAGAGTGGTGGTGGTGGCGGCAGTGACCCTGGAGAGGCCCCCACACGTGCTGCTCCTGGGGAACTTCGTTCTGCACGGGGCCCACTCAGCTCTGCACCAGGTGGGTCCACTGGCTACCCCCTCTCCCATATGACCCCAGGCTGCTTCCCAGGTGTTGCCTCGTGGCCACATTCCTCATTTTCCTCTCAATTTTCTGCCCTTTCTCTGCCCCCCATGTGCTCTCTTCTCCGCCTTCCCTCCCATCTTCTCTCAACACCCTCGGTCTATCTGTCCATCTGCACTCCTCTCCTTGCCTTTCTGCCCAGGCCCCGTTGTAGGGGGGCAGAGGGTGCCTTGCCTGTCACAGTTGCCCCAAGGCTCCCTCTGCCCTTCTGCCCTCTGTGATGGCCTCCTCAGGCCTCTGGTACCTGCCTGCCCTGGGCCTGCCTTCCCAGGACCCTTGGCTTCCCCTGCCACCACCTAGCTACCAGTTCTGAGCTCAGCTTTCCCTTGGAAGGAAGGGTTCCACCAGGTGACTTTTGCCTCCCCACCCCCCAGTTGAACCTGTCCTAGATGTACCTGAGCTTTCCTGGGCCCTATCACCCTCTCCCCGAGGGATTCCAGGTTTCCTCTGGGGGCCATGTGCACACATGTGTGATGATGGAATATGTCTCATGGGGGAGGGGTTGTCCTGTGGTTTCTGACCCCACCTGGCCTGCCCTACCCCTCTCCCTGCCACCAGAGATTGTGCACGAGGACTTGAAGATGGGGTCTGATGGGGAGAGTGACCAGGCTTCAGCCACTTCCTCGGATGAGGTGCAGTCTCCAGTGAGAGTGCGCATGCGCAACCATCCCCCACGCAAGATCTCCACTGAGGTGCTTGACCCAGTCTGGATGGTGGAGGAGCTGGAAAAGGGGGTTGGACCTGGGGAGGTGGAACTCATGATCCTGTTTCTCTCTCGCCTTACCTGCTAGGACATCAACAAGCGCCTATCACTACCAGCTGACATCCGGCTGCCTGAGGGCTACCTGGAGAAGCTGACCCTCAATAGCCCCATCTTTGACAAGCCCCTCAGCCGCCGCCTCCGTCGTGTCAGCCTAGTAAGCACCTTCTGTTCCTGTCCTCTCCTTTTTCTCCTCCTCTCCCAGACCCTTCTGAACTTGCTTCAGCCTGCCTCATTTGTCCCACAGTCTGAGATTGGCTTTGGGAAACTGGAGACCTACATTAAGCTGGACAAGCTGGGCGAGGTGAGAGGCAGCTAGGAGGCCCATGGTGGGGATGAAGGTCAGTGGGAACTCCTGGAATCTCATAGCACCTCTCCTGTCACACTTCCTCACATTCCAGGGTACCTATGCCACCGTCTACAAAGGCAAAAGCAAGCTCACAGACAACCTTGTGGCACTCAAGGAGATCAGACTGGAACATGAAGAGGGGGCACCCTGCACCGCCATCCGGGAAGGTACACACCCCCATCCCATCTGCCCCAGGCTTCCCCAACTCACCCCTGGTGCAGACACTCCATAATGAGAACAAAGACTCTGGGACCCCCCGCAAAACACTCTGGCTTTCATGGGAATGCTTGTCACGCACATACCCAGGTAATAATCAGGGTAACCAGGAATCTGTTCCCATTTGGATAAAAGGTGGATGAATTGCAAACCAGGGTTTGGTTCCGAGAACACCCCTGAAAGTGTTCACCAATTTATTTACTGTAACAATTTCTAGTCAGAATATCACATGGAATGAATTTGAATTGCACTGAAATTGAGTGTGCAAATTCAATTTCACATGATGCTGCAGGCCTGTGTACTGAGGGTTGGAGCCAGGCCCCTTCCCAGAAACCAAAAACAGGTTGTGAAAATCTAGTGTCACATGAGCCTGGGGCTGCAATCCCAGGTTCTTGCTCCATATTCTCCTCTGAGTCTTACTTTCCACATCTGCAACATGGAGACACAACTTGCATGAGGTGGGTTAGAGCTGGTGGCTCCGAGGCATTACCCTGAACTGTCTGGAGAAAGAAAGAAAACCTGGGCTTGTCCTTTTCTAGTCCTTGTCCTCACCTCTGTCCTGAGGGTAGGACCCTGACTCTTCCCGTCCCACTCCCATGCTTCCTGCAGTGTCCCTGCTCAAGGACCTCAAACACGCCAACATCGTTACGCTACATGACATTATCCACACGGAGAAGTCCCTCACCCTTGTCTTTGAGTACCTGGTAAGGTTGGGTGGCACTGGGTCCTGGGGGAGGTGGGGAGAAGGCCAGGAGCCGTAGGAGGTAACCCTCATTCCTGTACCACCTCTTCTTTCCTCAGGACAAGGACCTGAAGCAGTACCTGGATGACTGTGGGAACATCATCAACATGCACAATGTGAAAGTGGGTGTGGGGCAGGCAGCAGGGGCACAAGGGGGCCCCCACTCACCCACTCCAACCCACAAATCTCCCAGAAATGGACTTTTCCCTTTGGCTTTTTTTGCTAGGAGCCCTTGGAGGGCACTGGGACCCTGTCCTCTATCGTGTGACAAGGCTCTGGGCCTGGTGTCTGTGTTTGGGAGGGGAGCAGTGCCTGCTGGGGGTCGGGCTAGTGGATAGTCTTTGATCTCTGCCTGCCATTCCTGGGTCCCCAGCTGTTCCTGTTCCAGCTGCTCCGTGGCCTGGCCTACTGCCACCGGCAGAAGGTGCTACACCGAGACCTCAAGCCCCAGAACCTGCTCATCAACGAGAGGGGAGAGCTCAAGCTGGCTGACTTTGGTACCACTGGCCTCCCCCTTCTTCTCATTGGCTCACCAGCCTCCTACTTTCCCATGACCACTTAGTCTCACTTCCCTTCAGCCTTCCCAGATTTTGCCTAGGACACCCTCAGTCTCAACTGCACTCTCCCCCAGACTTTGCCCATGATCCCCTCACTCTAGCTGTCCTTTGTCTGATTTCCAGGCCTGGCCCGAGCCAAGTCAATCCCAACAAAGACATACTCCAATGAGGTGGTAACACTGTGGTACCGGCCCCCTGACATCCTGCTCGGGTCCACGGACTACTCCACTCAGATTGACATGTGGTAAGGACAGGTGGAAGTGTGGCAGGGGCCACGTGGTAAAGGGGGTGGCTTGGTCATAACAGCCACCCAGTCAGCTGCCTCTCTATTCACTGTGCCCTCCCTGCCCAGGGGTGTGGGCTGCATCTTCTATGAGATGGCCACAGGCCGGCCCCTCTTCCCGGGCTCCACGGTGGAGGAACAGCTACACTTCATCTTCCGCATCTTAGGTGAGGAGGCATGGGCCCTAGACGCTGTGGAGACACAGAGAGGACCTGTGAGATGCTTGGGGTAACTCCTCTTCCCTACTAGGAACCCCAACTGAGGAGACGTGGCCAGGCATCCTGTCCAATGAGGAGTTCAAGACATACAACTACCCCAAGTACCGAGCCGAGGCCCTTTTGAGCCACGCACCCCGGTGAGGCTGGTGGGTGGGTGGACGTTAGGGGCCAGAGTGTCCAAACTCATTTTAAAGCAGGTCTCTTTGTCCTTGTGGCAGACTTGATAGCGACGGGGCCGACCTCCTCACCAAGCTGTTGCAGGTGAGACCACCTTGGGTCAGCCTTGGGGGTATGGGATTCCAGGTGTGGGGAAACAGGGACCCCCGCCTCAAACCAGGGGCAGGGTCTGAGGTGGGCAGAGAGACCTACTCATTGAAGATAATCAATACTATCCCCCACCCCACCCCCACTCAGTTTGAGGGTCGAAATCGGATCTCCGCAGAAGATGCCATGAAACATCCATTCTTCCTCAGTTTGGGGGAGCGGATCCACAAACTTCCTGACAGTGAGTGGAGCTGGGGAATGAACCGGCCAGTGTGGGGACTGGGAAGCAGAACTGCTGGGGCCAGCTGGCGGGTTGTGTAGGATTCTGGCTATGCTACTCTAAGTNGTATTTGTTATGAAAACATTTTTTAGTTTTCAGTTCCTTTTACCTTTCATGAAAAATTTAAAACATACATAAAAATATATGCAATAGCATTTTACCTTTTTTAAAGTAGACATTTCCTTACATGCACTAAAAAATGCACAAATCGTAAGTATACTATACAATGAATTTTCATAAATGAAACGTATCCTTGTAACTAGCACAAAAGTCAAGAAACAGAATGTTAAAAGCTCCCCACCCCCAGCTCCCTTGCATCTCCTTCAGTTATTCCCAGCCCCTCCCCAAAGGGTGACCACTGTTTTGACCTCTAACAGCAAGGATAAGTTTTTTTCTGTCCTTGTACTTTATAGAAATAGAATCACATGTGATGTTCTCTTTTCTATCTGACTTTTAAAACTTTTAATATGGATATTTTCAAATATATGTATTTATATATTAGTCAAAATAATATGATGAGTCCCTAAGTACTCCAATAAGTCATCAATTCACGGTCAGTCTGGTTTTATCTGTATTCTCTCTGATTATTTTGAATCACATCCAATCTCAGACATCATAGCATTCATCCCTAAATAATTTCAGCATATACCTATAAAAGATTTTTTTTCAAACAACATTATTATCAAACCTACAAAAAACATTTGCTCACTTTCCCTATCTCCCCACTGGATTAATACATAAAGCAAACCCCAAACACCACCCATCACCTAGACTTAACCGGTGGTAACTGCAATACCGTAATCCACTTGACAAAATTAATAATAATTTCTTTGTGTCATGTAATAGTCCATATTTTATCTTCCCTGGTTGTAGCTGGTTTGTGTATGGAATTGTTTGACAGATGAAGATCAAGCCTCTCAGAGAAGGGGCAGCGTTTTCTAATTCTTCCAGTGGGGTCATATGGGGCTGGTCCTGAATGACCTCATGGGTCATCCCCCACTTCTATGTCTCCCCCATCTGTAGCTACTTCCATATTTGCACTAAAGGAGATTCAGCTACAAAAGGAGGCCAGCCTTCGGTCTTCGTCGATGCCTGACTCAGGTAGGTAAGCCCCTTGTCTTCCTCCCCACCCCACCCACCTACCTGCTTACCACCAACAGCCATCTGCTCTGCTTTCCCCTACAGGCAGGCCAGCTTTCCGCGTGGTGGACACCGAATTCTAAGCCACAGACTGAGGCCCCAGCAGGCAGCGGCTGGAGGGATGCCACACCCCTCACAGGGCAGCCCCCAACTACATCTTCCCTGCTTACTCTGCCTACCTGCCTGAGCCATGTTCACCTGCCCACTTGTCCCTTGCTGCCTGTCCAAACACCCGACCATTGGCCTGTCAACCCACCCATTGGCCTGTCTGCTGGGTGCTAACAAAGCTCTCATCACTCCTTCACTTGGTCTGTCTGTCTGTCTGTCTCTATCTTGGTAGTTGCCGGTGGACAGCATGGCCGTGCCAGCCTCCCACACTGAGGCCAGGCCTACCCCTCATCATACCATCCCCCAGGACCACTACCCCACGGCCAGCCAGGGGTCCAGAGCTAGCTCAGGCTGGGAATCTCGACTCAGACAAGATGGTGACAATGCCTTGAGTCTGAGGCATCCCCTGCCTGCTTTCCTGCCTGCCCCACCTGCCTCATATTGTGTGGGCCTTTTTTTGTTTGTTTCATTCATTGTTTTTTTTTTTTAATTATTTTAAATGAGGTTTTCATTTTTTTAAATGCAATATCTCTGTATACAGATTGCCTGGGCCCCACCCCCTGCGTGTGGCCCTCCCACAGTATTTTGTGCAATGAAGCCCTGCTCCCAGCCTTTCAGAGACAGGGACACAGCCCCTATTTGGAACCCTGATCATCACCAGACCCTGGGATCGGCTATGGGAAAGCATGCCACGGCCACTCGCCTTCCTACCCCTGCCTGCCATCCCTAGCTGCAGGAGGATCTGGGGACTACCAGAGACTCTGGGAAATGGACAAGGTGGGGGGCCCCACTCTTTCTCTCCTGCAGTCCCATAGCTGGGGCCTCCTTCCTTCTCAGGGTCTCCCCAGCTCAGCCCTCTTGCTCCCATCCCACTCGGTGCTGTTGGGTAGGGGCCCTGCCAGGAACTGACCAGCTCAGCAAGGAGCCATAGTGTGCATATGTGCACAAGCAGGGTTGGGGGAGGGGGTTGTGGGGGGTTGTGCCCAGGTGTTGCCCTCTATCTCCTGGGGAGGGTGAGGCAGGGCAGGGACAGTCTCCAGGGTCAGTCCCTGGATGGGTGGTTACCTCCCCTTCCTCCACCCTAAGCCCTGGGGCCCTGAAATGGGGTGGGAGGGCAGGGGTGGGAGCCCTCCTAGTGGGTTTGGGGGGTTGGGTTCCTGAATGCACCATAATCGCTGTATGAAATATTAAAAAGTCTAAAGTGAAAAGCCTGCTTGCAAATCCCTGTAGGGGTAGAGGGTGGCCAAGCTGGGGTGATTACTGGGACCTTGGAGAATTCATACCTGATCACCACTGTCTAGGAAAACACTGGGAGTGGACCAGGGACACGTCACAACTATGAAAAAGGCATCTGAGGTATTGCACATGTAACAGTAGAACATGGAATTGAAGCAGGTAGGGCAGGCTGAATGGTGTTGATGGGCTGAGAAGCAGAAAGGGGAGTTAGATTTGCCCAGGAATGTGAGAAAGAGGGTGGAGACAGGGGAGTGGAGAGATGATGTTTGAAAGACACTGGAAGGCCCAATAGAACCATGGATGGGAAGATGAGGCAAAGGCCCAGTATGACCACCACAGCATCTGACTAGGAAACCATGAAGAGGAGGGAATCTTGACGGTAAAGGGTAGATTGTGGACCACTGAGTAGGTAGAGAAATCCTTAACCTGGAAATTTCAATTATTAGTGTCCAGGAAGTAACAGAAACCATGGGCATGGGTGAGAGAGTTTGCAAGAGGCCAGGGATCAATGACACAACCTGGGATTTGCTCTCAGGTATGAGGATAGTTGAGACTTTTATTTCCTTTGTCCTGTGAGTTCCAGCCCCAGTCCCACCATCTTGGGCAAAGCCAAGGATTATTTTCCAAGCAGAAGAGGTGGGGTGAGCAGGGCCAGGCAAATACTGCAAGTAATGGCAAGCCTAATTAAGTGGCCATTTACTAAAGCCCAGTGGTGGGGCCCATGGACTTCTAATCACTCTACTGTGTTTTGTTTGTTTTTTGAGACAGTTTCTGTCGCCCAGGCTGGAATGTAGTGGCACAATCTCGGCTCACTGCAACCTTTGCCTCCTGGGTTCAAGCGATTCTCCTGCCTCAGCCTCTGAGTAGCTGGGATTAACAGGCATGCGCCACCACACCCAGCTAATTTTTGTATTTTCAGTAAAGATGGGGTTTCACCATATTGACCAGGTTGGTCTCGAACTCCTGACCTCAAGTGATCCACCCGCCTCGGCCTCCCAAAGTGCTGGGATTACAGGCTTGAGCCACCAAGCCCAGCCTCTACTGTGTCTTTGTAAGCACTTTAGTGATGTTTCAGCTTGCAGCCTCAGGGTGCCATGATGACTGTCATGTCCCCAGAGGTGGAAAAACAAGCAGGGAAAAAACAAAACACCTTCCTTACCTGCCTGTTTTCTTTTAATGGCTGGAACTTCCACAAGCTCCTCAGCAGACTTCCGGTGCCATTTCTTGGCTAGAATCAGATGACATGGCCACTTCTGGCAGCAACGGAGGATGGGAAAAGGAGGGCCTTGCAAAGGGGGACAGGATTGCCAGGGTGGATTTAAAAGGATTAGAATTCACCCAACTGCTCTGGGAAGTGGTAGGGTCACTGGTGTGGGCAGAGGTTGGCCTCTGGAAGGTGAAAAAGCGGTCTAGGGCTGGAGGTCTCTTGGATTTACCTGGCTGCCCAGATAAATGGGGAGGGGGAGTCTGCAGAGGGGTAATGGGGAGAATCCATTCAGAAAATCTGACAAGATTCAACTGGGCTTAAAGAGCAGCTATCTGCCATGTGTCTGACTCAACTCAAATGCCACTTTCTTTGGGGACCCTTAACTGAAAGGGCTGCTCCCTTACCTCACCCAGAGCTTACAAAACTGACCCCTCATCTATGCCAGGTCTGGGCTGGGGGCTGAAATCAGAGTAATAATCTATGTCAGGTCTGGGCTGGGGGCTGGACTCAGAGTAATAAAGACACAATCCCTGCCCCGCAGAGGTTAACTGAAAATAGGTAAATTATGAGATTGTGAGGGGGAAGGGAGGTTCTAAATTAAAGTCATCACCAACAGGGCTGGCAGCCCTGGCAGAGAAAGGAATAGCATAGCCTAGTGCAGTGGTTCTCAACCAGAGACATTTTTCCCCCAAAGGACATTTGGTAATGTCTGGAAACACTTGGTTGTCCTGAGGGGTACTACTTGGTATCTAGTAGGTAGAGGCCAGGGATGCTGCTACACATTCTGCAATGCCCACAATAAAGAAATGACAGTGCTGAGGTTGAGAGACCCTGGCCTAGTGCAAGGCTTCTCAAACTCTGGGCCTCGGGATTCCTTTATGTTCTTAAAAAGTTTAAGACATTCAAAAGAGTTCTTGTTTATGTCATATAGCCTCTGGATTCAGAAGCCTCTGGATAATTACACTGTACACCCCGAGAGAATGAGAGTGAAAAAGTATTGTGAAAATAGTTTTCATTTTGTGAACCCCCAAGACGAGTTTTGGACCGGTAGACAGGCTGGGACCACACGGTTGGAGAATGTTTGACCTGGTGTTTAAGGTCATAGCTCTGGAACTAGATTTCTCAAGTTTAAACTGCAGCTCCACCACTTATTAGCTGAGGGACGTTTCTGGTACTCAAGAGTCCAGTTGTTACCCATGGGTGATAAGGACAGTACCTGCTGCCTGAGGCTACTATTTTAGTCCAACAAAGCACTTAAACTGGGCGGACAGTTAGTTTAGTTATGATTGCTATGACTCCAACAAACATAGGGCCTGGGGCTAACTTGCCTTCAACACCTTGTCTAGTGAATAAATCTAGTTCAGGAAGAGAAACAATGACCCGCAGGCCTAGGTGGGTCTCTGGAGGTGGAAACCTCTTTTGCATTGGGTTTTGATGGTTAAGGGTAGTACAATGAAGGGCATTCTGATCAGGCTAACAAAAACGCTGCTCCCAGGGTAGGAGTCCTCGCCCACTTCGGGAACCTCAGCCTCCACTTTCCATGCCACCTGTGCCCTAACTCTACAGGGTGTTGGAACCCCACAAGGCACTTTTGTCTTTCTTGGTTCCCACTGAAGATTTTACCCCACCTAGCCCTTCGACACGTCTGTGCGCGGGGCCATTTCCAATATGGCAGTAGCCCCGCGACTGTTTGGGGGGCTCTGCTTCCGTTTCCGGGACCAGAATCCGGAAGTGGCTGTTGAGGGGCGTCTTCCAATCTCGCACAGCTGCGTTGGCTGTAGAGGAGAACGGACAGCGATGGCGACGGTCGCAGCAAATCCAGCTGCTGCTGCGGCGGCTGTGGCGGTGGCGGTGGCTGAGGATAGAGAGCCACAGCGCAAGGAGCTGCCAGGCCTAGACAGCCAGTGGCGCCAGATAGAAAACGGCGAGAGTGGGCGAGAACGTCCACTGCGGGCCGGCGAAAGCTGGTGAGGCTGGGCTGCGGTGAAGCCTCGGCAGAGGGGACGGTGGGGGCATTGAAAACCGCTGGAGATTCGGCGGCCGAGGGCCGCGGGAAAGCTGCTGCGGGGTCCGGGGCGGGGAGTGGCCGGCGGGACAGCGGGCTAAAGGGGCGGGGAAGTGCCTTTGAATGAATCGCAACGTCTGGAAAAGGGGCGGGGCCTGTGTGGTGCAGTCTGACGCCTGAGAACAAAATGGGGTTTGTTGTGATGAGACCGGTTTCAGCCCTGGAGGTGGGGCCGGGCCTGCGTAGTGAAACTGCGTAGGAACCTGGGAAGAAGGTGGGTTCTGCGACATAAGGCGGGGGCGCGGCCTGCGCTGCGTAATGCAACTTTTGGGGGCGGGGAGCGGTCTCCGATTGCTCCGGGGCGGCTGGGAACGAGGCGAGCTTTGTGACGTCAGCAGAAGAGCGGGACGGAGCCGAACGGTCCGAGGGAGGGAGCGGGGAACTGCGTGGGGGAGGAGCCTGGAGCCTGGGAACGAGGTTAGGTTGCTGACGTGAGCCGAGGGGCGTGCTCTGAGGCCGAGGGACGACAGTGGAGGGGAGGTGGTGCCTATAAGGCAGAAAATGGCGCCTGCGAGTAAGCAAAGTTTATAACGCGCAGAGGTTTTTTATTCTGGCAGAAGCCTTCCCGAGTGGAGAGAACGTGCAGGTGATTAGCACGGGAGGGGCCTTCCATGTTCAATTGATTTTCTGTCTTGGTACTGTTTTGTTTTTAGAATCAAGAAAAGTCGTTTTTTAAAAAACCGCCGAAAAGATGTCTTCTTTTAGAAAAAGCCGATAAGTGGTTGTTTGGATAAATCGCTGCGGATTCGTGCCAAACAGTGCTTGCCTTGAGATTTATGCTTCTGGTTCGATTGTGTATTCTGCCGAGTTGGCATCGTTTGTAATTGGGAAATACGTGAACGACCTAAGAAGATTATATAAAACATTTAGCGCGAGCGCGCGATGTGACGAACCATCCTTTTAAAATAAACGGCTACACTCTGCTCTCATATATGGAATGTCAGGGGTCGTGAAAGACAAAGCTGAAGAACTGTTTTCTAAATGAAATTAATGCGATTTAACGAGTCATGATAACTAAATGGCACCATGTGATCCTCGATTGGATCCTGGAACAGAAAAAAAATAAATTATTTTAAAAATCAATTTTTTATCATAAGATTATTTTTGTCTTTTACTGTAAAAGGCAATGGAAACATCGGTGAAATTTTATTAAAGTGGGTAGATATTAGTACTACTAATTTCTTAATTGTGATCATTGTGGCATGAAAAATAATACCCTTGTTTATAGGAAATGCTGAAAAATTTAGGGATAAGAACTCATTGTGTAAGCAGTTTATTCTCAAATGCCTGAAAAATTCGCATATATAAATTTATATATGGTGAGGGGAAAGGGGAAATTGGGGAGATGTTGGTCAAAGGATACAACATTTCAGTTAGATAAGAAGAATAAGTTCAGATCTGTTGTACAACTATAGTTAATAAATTCATTGTATACTTGAAAATTGCTGAGAGAAGATTTTACATGTTCTACCACGCCCCAGAAAATTGATAAGTATGTGAGGTAATGGATGTAATTAATTGCCTTGACTTAGTCATTCCACAATGTATACATAAGTCAAAACTTCATGCTGTACACCATAAATATATACGATTTTTGTCCATTTTAAAATAAATAAAAATACCAAAAAGGAACGCATGTAAAGAAACAACGATTGAGCAAATGGGTAAAATATTAGATTTGGAGGATCTGGATGTAGGACATGTGGGATTCTCTGTATTATTTTTGCCATTTTTCTCAATCTAAATAATAATTAAATAAAAACGTGTGAATTCACCACCCAGGTTAAGATTCAGAACACTATCTTTAGAAATCCTTCTTTGCCCCTCCCAGATGGAAATTCCCCTTCTTGCTCCATGGGAAACTGTTATCCTGAATTTTGAGTTAACAGTCTCTTCCTTTTCTTTAATGTTTGACCACAACTGTATGCATCCCTAAGTAGTATGTATTGTCTAAGCTTTCACTTTATACATATATGAAATATATATATAAAATTCTACTGGATGCATACTGTGAGCCCTTCTCTTCCTGTCAGGTGATACATGGTATCCACACGACATCATTGGTGATGTTAACCTTGATCACTTGGTTATGGTAGTGTTGGCCAGGTTTCTCAACTGTAAAAGTACCATTTTCTCTTTACATATGCAATAATTGTTTTTAAAACATGTATCATGTCCAACGATTCCTCAAAAGACTCCTAACAGCTTCCCATCTCTTGCAACGTAGATGCTAAAATCCTTACAATGAATTGTAAGGCTTTATGAAGCTGGTGTCCAGCTTTTATTCTGAGGTCTTCCCAGATCTCTCCTCTGATTACGCACTCTCTCTCTGTCTCCATCCAGGCCGGCCATATTGGACTCTTGCTGTTCCTCAGACACATCTAATCTTAGGGCTTTTTCGAGTGAGGTTTACTCACTACAGAGTTCTTTAATAACCACACCAGTGAAATGCGTATCTCTGTTACTGGGGAGATGAGTTGAGATTTTCCAGATCGGGAATACAAACCCAAGCCGTGTTTTCTGCCATTACGTCATACCTTTCCTGCAAGAAAAAGCCTCATTTCATCCTGAGAATAAACAAAATAACCACAATGTTTTATAACCCATTTGAAGATGTTCAAAAGGGCCTTGAGGCTTTGGTCCTTGCCTCCTCCTACCTTTGTGGCCTTGTGATTGTGTCACTGGTAGATAGGACATTACATCCTGTCATCCTTGACAATACCCTTTAAAATTACCCCGCCAGTACTAGATTTTCTTTTGGGATGATGAAATATTTTGGAACTAGGGAGAGGTTGTGGTTATACAACATTGTGAATGTTCTAAGTGCCACTGAATTGTTCACTTTAAGGTGGTTAATGTTATGTGAATTTCACCTCATTAAAAAAATTACCACACAAGTGTTGGTTCAGTATTGAAGCTGGTTTGTCTCTGCTGTCATGGGTATTATCATGAAGCATTTTTGCTAAACTCCACTTTGTTAATGCTTCTCTATTTAGATAAGAGCAAAGCATCTCAAGGTTCTTTATTGCTGTCCATTTTCCATTTTATAGGGGTTTGCTGAAGTGGCCAGGATATATGTGTTTATAAAGCATTTTGAAATCATGGACTAACCCCAAATCATATATCTTGTATCAGTATTAATATTTGCACCTTCTGTCTTTCGTCAGCTGTTAGATTTGGGTGAGAGTAGTTAATTAATTTGGTAATCACAACTGAATTAATTTCTGGGAGAAGCTTATATTTTAAGGCAAATTCAAATCTGTAATAATATAGCCTCCTTGGAAATTTTCACTTTTTCCTTTTGTGGGATGAACCATCTTCAAACACAGACACAAGAGAAAACTAGAAGAGAGAAAGTAAAGAATTGTTTAGTGACTTTTTTCCATAAGCACATATTTCATATCATTTCAACAAATTTGAGGAAGCACAAATAAACTTAAGTGACTTTAGCAAGATCAGTTGTATCTGTATATACTGGCAACAAGAAACTAGAAAATTAAATTGTACTATACCATTTATGATAGGATCTAAAAAATTGAATTACCCAGCTGTAAATATAATAATTTGGGTGTTATTGGTACAGACCATGACACCTTTGTTGTGACTGCCACCTGGCCTGACAGAGATTGTGAGACATCCTGATATCAGAGATGTTACAATGATTTTTTTAAAGTGTCTTTGACTTGAAGCAATATGGTAATAATATTCTGTGAAAAATTATGTAAAACGTCAGTCCTCCATGAAATCTATAGAAATTCAGCCTGTGGCCAGGTCTGGAAGTTTTGCTTACCACTGTACAGAGTGATTTTAATGTTAATTTTTGTTCAAACTCTGCTTTTAAAAGGAAGTTGAGCAATTCCTACCTTTGCATTGGAAGGTACTGTTAACTATAGCTTTACTGAACAAATTAATTTCATAGACTGGCTACGGAGGCAAGTAAAGCCACAAAGCGTGAATGGTGGTGTGTGTGGTGCAGGGTTGGGTTTGAGCACTGAGCCACCGGCACAGAAGGATTTGTTTCCCTGGTGTGAGTGATATGGCAGGGTCTGTGGGGGTCAGTGCAGCAAAAAAAACAAACAAAACCAACAAAAAACTCACAGAAATGTTTGCCTATCCAGGTGACTTGTGACTATTCCAAGATTTATCTGTCCCTTCATCCTCCCACCTCTCTGATCCTTTCATGAACAAGGGAAAGTTGACATTTTAAAGAATCACGTTAATGAGGTTAAATTGGGAGAATCACTTGAACCCGGGAGGCAGAAGTCGCAGTGAGCTGAGATTGTGCCACTGCACTCCAGCCTGGGCGACAGAGCAAGACTCTGTCTCAAAAAATTATGATAATAATAGGTTAAATTGCTGGAAAACCAACCAATATAATGTTATATGTATTTCATCAAATTTGGTTATTTTTTAAAAAGCATTTATTTGAGGCTGCTCAATATTTGGGATAGCCTTTTATGTGTCAGAAATGCCACAGTAGAACAGGTGTATGTGTTTGTGTGTGTTCAGGCAGGAGGAGGTTTATGTCTGTGAGCTTTTATGTCCAAGCCCTGAAGTCCAAGCTGTCAGAATAATGACAGCTAAAATTCATTTAGCACTTACTATATGTCAAGTATTTTCCACACTTCAGGATTTCTCACAAAGGCAGATTTCAATATAGTTCTAAATGGTTATCCTTATAGTACATGTAAGTTTCACCTTTAAAAGAGAGCTAGTTGAACTGTATACTGAAAAATGGTTGATGGTAAGTTTTATGTTACGTGTTTTTATCACAGTTTTTTTTTTTTTTTTTTTTTTTTT
>NW_016826693.1:110188-129394 GCF_001698545.2 Rhinopithecus bieti
TTATGCAGTTTTTGAAGGAAAACCTTATGGTTCTTTTTAGCATTTTAAATTCGTTGCTCCTCTTAAGCAGATTTTCACGATTTATCAATCCAGTTCTTAGCTGAAGAATTATGCTTCCATTGATATATCCTTTAGAAACAAACACGTAATGAATGGCTAAAGCCTTATAAAATCAGCTGCAGATGGCAGATATCTTGAACTTGACTTAACTGGGTTATCCCACAGACTAATTCAAATGAATTATCTTTTATTCTAGAATAAAACCTCATGTTTCCTAGCACTATAAGTATGGACTTTTGTTGGTTTGTTTGCCATTGTTGAGCACATTTTCTGTTTTAATCAGATTTCTTTTTTAATACTAAGAAGTAATCTAACATACAAATCTGAGCTTCACTGAATAAATTTTGCTTCTAATTTATTTTATATGATGCTGAAACTTTTCATCTTAAATTATAATGTGTCGATACTTTCAGTCTGATGGGCATGGGAAGTTGTATAGCTAACCCTCAGCTACCCATGTAATACCCTTGTTACCTGTCTGGGCCCCAGGTTCCTTGTGGAGAAGCACTGGTATAAGCAGTGGGAGGCATACGTGCAGGGAGGGGACCAGGACTCCAGCACCTTTCCTGGCTGCATCAACAATGCCGCACTCTTTCAAGGTACAAGGCCTCTGCCTCCTCCTCATCTCAGCCCTGGAGTTCTTTTCCCTTCCATCCCTACAGATGATCATAAGCCTATTCTGTGTGCTAGGTCACTGGTGGGGTGGCCAGAATTATTTGTCAGTTTCCTTTGCTAATTCTTCCTCTGCCATCTCCACCCCCGCCCCACAGATGAGATAAACTGGCGCCTCAAGGAAGGACTGGTGGAAGGCGAGGATTATGTGCTGCTCCCAGCAGCTGCTTGGCATTACCTGGTCAGCTGGTATGGTCTAGAGCATGGCCAGCCACCCATTGAACGCAAGGTATAGTGGATGGGGAGGGTGCATGGTGGGGAGTGGGTAGTAAGAAAGCCTTGTAGGCCCAGCATGGGTCCAGATCCTTGTATGCTGGGTAGGTACACATATGTCTGCTCTCTTCCCCCTCCTAGTTCATCATACAGGTATCTTTGTGTGTCTGCTGTGTGTGTTCCCCTGTGTGGCTCCCTTTACAGACCATTGTATATGTGTGTGTGTATGCTATGTGTGTAAAGCAGAGTGTGTGCTCCTCTTAGCTTAGAGGTCATAGCGCCGTGTCTGTGTGGGTACACCTGTGTCTGCACCCCTCTACCCTTACAGGTCATAGAGCTGCCCAACATCCAGAAAGTCGAAGTGTACCCAGTAGAACTGCTGCTTGTCCGGCACAATGATTTGGGCAAATCTCACACTGTTCAGTTCAGCCATACCGATTCTATTGGTGAGTCTGAGGGTCACAGAATGGGTTGGTGTTCCTAGCTACTGGTCCCAGCTCAGTGACTTGAGGATGCATACAGTTAAGCTGTAGCTGACTGAGAAGGCACTGGTCAGACTTTGGAAGACCCAGAAGGCATTGGCTAAATTGGGTGGAGGCACTGAGGGGATCTCCTAGAGTCCTGAGGGTATGTGAGCTACAATCCAGTGGCTTACATGGTGTGGCAGAGTGTATTTGCTGGAAGTCTCCAGTCTGGAGTTGTGGGCCAGTCATTTGGAGACTGAGGACACAGGTGTTGGGCAAGCATGTGAGGTCTGTAGGGATGTCAGGTATGCCCAGATGAATCGATCATTTTGGGTCTCACAAAGATCTTGAATGCACTCCATCACCCTGCACAGGCCTGGTATTGCGCACAGCTCGGGAGCGGTTTCTGGTGGAGCCCCAGGAAGATACGCGGCTTTGGGCCAAGAACTCAGAAGGCTCTTTGGATAGGTTGTATGACACACACATTACGGTTCTTGATGCGGCCCTTGAGACTGGGCAGGTAAGGATGGGGAGGGCTTTTCTGTTCAGGTGGACTGGCAGATAGATTCATCTGGCAGTACTCAGGTTGGGGGAAATTAAGGCTAGGTACCCATAATGTTCTCCATTTAATACTTTTTCTTCTTTCTCTTTCTCCAACCCAGTTGATCATCATGGAGACCCGCAAGAAAGATGGCACTTGGCCCAGCGCACAGCTGCATGTCATGTGAGCCCTTGGGGTATCTGGTCCAGAGCGGGGGCGTCCCACAGTAGGCAAAATGATTTAGCCCATGAGCACATTGCACTCCCATGCAGCAGGCCCTCAGCTGACAGTTTCTCATCCAACCCCAGGAACAACAACATGTCGGAAGAGGATGAGGACTTCAAGGGCCAGCCAGGCATCTGTGGCCTCACCAATCTGGGCAACACGTGCTTCATGAACTCAGCCCTGCAGGTTGGGCCATTATAGTTGTGTCTGGCACAGCCACGGGGTTGGGCTTTGAGAGCTAAGGATTGGGGACAGAGCTGGGGTCCTAAGGGGACTACAGGGCAAGGGGTCAGGCTGAAAGCTAAGGCCCCACAAGTCTGAAATGACACGTCCACATTCATTCCTGAACTATCAGCCTCTTCTTCCAGCTTGTCCTTGTTTTCCCTCTTCTCTCCCCTGCTCTCATGTTCTTCCTTCTCGTGAAATCCTAATGCCTTCTCTCCCTTACTCTCCTGCTCCTCTCTCTCCTCCCTTCCCCTTCCCTCCCATTTTCCTCTCTCTTCCCTCCTGGCTTCTTTTTCTGTATCCTCACTTTGAACCTTCTGTCTCCCCTCTGCCTCATTCACCTGACCCCTGGCCCCTGCAGTGCCTCAGCAATGTGCCACAGCTCACCGAGTACTTCCTCAACAACTGCTACCTGGAGGAGCTCAACTTCCGCAACCCACTGGGCATGAAGGGTGAGATTGCAGAGGCCTATGCAGACCTGGTGAAGCAGGCGTGGTCTGGCCACCACCGCTCCATCGTGCCACATGTGTTCAAGGTGTGGCTCAACCCTGGGCATCCCCGACCCCCTACTTCTCTTGGCTCTCCTGACTCCCTCTCACTCTGATGACCCTGCCCATCTTCTTAGAACAAGGTCGGCCATTTTGCGTCCCAATTTCTGGGCTACCAGCAGCATGACTCTCAGGAGTTGCTGTCATTCCTCCTGGACGGGCTGCATGAGGACCTTAATCGGGTGAAGAAGAAGGAGTATGTGGAGCTGTGTGATGCTGCTGGGCGGCCGGATCAGGTAGGCTGCCCCCGCATTTGCAGTCCCATTAACACCACTAAGGCCTCTGCCTCGGGGATTTTCTGGCCTCCCTGGGATACTAACACAGCACCATTTTCTGTTAAGTTCCTCTACCCTGACGTCAACTCCAGCTTCACTCCTAACCTTAGCTCCAATACCATATCTGCCGCCACACTCAACCCAGAGTGAACCCCAGCCCAGTCTCATGCCCTAAATACCCCCAGTCTTGACCGTGAACATAGTCTCCGTGTATCCCTAGCTGGAGCTCTGCCTCTGGACTTTAGCAGTGGCCTTCCCCTTCACCCCATTTGAATGCAGCCCAAGGCATGATTTCCTCCTACCCTGGGCAAGCCCCACCACCCACCATGACACTATCAACAGGAGGTGGCACAGGAGGCGTGGCAAAACCACAAACGGCGGAACGATTCTGTGATCGTGGACACTTTCCATGGCCTCTTCAAGTCCACGCTGGTGTGCCCCGATTGTGGCAACGTATCTGTGACCTTCGACCCCTTCTGCTACCTCAGTGTTCCACTGCCTATCAGCCACAAGAGGGTCTTGGAGGTCTTCTTTATCCCCATGGATCCGCGCCGCAAGCCAGAGCAGGTGTGGGGCAGTGGGGGCCTGGGGACATGATGAGGGACACGTAGAGTTTGATTAGCTGCCATAGCTCAAGGCTTCCTGCATTAACTCACCACAAGCCCTTTTGGTCTTTTGTGGATACTGTTTCTCCCTTAGCACCGGCTCGTGGTCCCCAAGAAAGGCAAGATCTCGGATCTGTGTGTGGCTCTGTCCAAACACACTGGCATCTCGCCAGAGAGGGTGAGACTGCAGAAGGAGGCTGGATGGGATTCTGGGGCAAGGAGGCAGGAGGGCCTGGAGAGGCCATGCAGACTAACAGCCCCCTCTCCGTATCCCATTCCTAGATGATGGTGGCTGATGTCTTCAGTCACCGCTTCTATAAGCTCTATCAGCTGGAGGAGCCTCTGAGCAGCATCTTGGACCGCGATGATATCTTCGTGTGAGTGGGGATGACGTGGAGATGGCAGTCCCTTAGGAACTTGGTCCACTTCCTTTTGTATGGTCCTGCCTTAACCACCTTCTCTCTTCCCTGCTCTGCCTCATTCACTGGGCACCTGCCCTGCGCAGAGCTTCAGCCACGTGCCTTGGGAGGCTGAGGCAGGAGAATGGCATGAACTCGAGGGGCGGAGTTTGCAGTGAGCCGAGATCATGCCACTGCACTCCAGCCTGGGCAACAGGGTGAAACTCCATCTCAAAAAGAAAGAAAGAAAGAAAGAAAGAAAGAAATACTTTCAGGCTGTGAGGATGAGTGGGTGGGGCAGCCACGGCAGAGTTAGGGAGTCTCTGGGGGCCCTGATCAGGTGTGCCTGCTCTCCACCCCCCACAGCTATGAGGTGTCAGGTCGCATTGAGGCCATCGAGGGCTCGAGAGAGGACATCGTGGTTCCTGTCTACCTGCGGGAACGCACCCCTGCCCGTGACTACAACAATTCCTACTATGGCCTGATGCTTTTTGGGCACCCCCTCCTGGTATCAGTGCCCCGGGACCGCTTCACCTGGGAGGGCCTGTATAACGTCCTGATGTACCGGCTCTCGTAAGTGTCCTCTTCCCCAGGGGCGGGGGTGGTGGGGTCTGAACTCCAACTTGGGTGTTTAGCTGCTTGTTTGACACCTCCCCTGCAACAAACGAAAGACAGTCCAAACTTTACACGGACATAGAAGAACTTGTAGGGTTTTTTCTGTCTCTAGATCTCTGGCTTTGCTACTGCCTCTCTTGGGTGCTAGGGATACAGAGGTGAACAAGATGCACAAAACACAGACAACTTCATCTTGTCTTCAGTTGTCTCTCCTGGGGTCAGTTGTCCTTCCTGGGAGAGTCTTGGTCTTTTGTCTTTTTGCTGACAAATTTTCATTGTGCCAAAAATCTACAGTCTTTACCGTGGCACACAAAACATTGTGTTATCAGAATTCTAGCCCCTCATCTTGCACTCAGAAGTCACTCCTTAGAGGCCTTCCCTGATGGGAAGTTACAGCTGGCATGTGCCTGTCTAGCAGTGGCTTATTAGACTAAAAGTCCGCGTTCCACACACTTTTTTTTTTTTTGAGATGGAGTCTTGCTCTGTTGCCCAGGCTGGAGTGCAGTGGCACAGTCTGGTTCACTGCAACCTCCATCTCCTGGATTCAAGCAATTCTCCTGCCTCAGCCTCCCAAATAGCTGAGATTACAGCCGTGCGCCACCACGCCCAGCTAATCACACTCCACACCGCTGACTGGGACACAAGTTCCTTTATTCTCAGGCCACTGCTGACAGCCTTGGCCTCTTCGTGCATTTATGCATCACCCTCTCAGCCCTCTCACACCTCAAATTCAGAATGGTTTACGTGTGGGTCTACCAATGGCTTCCCATTATCATCTAAGTAAAATCCTGGGCTCTATCCCCACTGTCCTTGTACCCCTGTCTTGGGAGTCTCCTCTGCTCTGTTGCAGACGCTATGTGACCAAACCCAACTCAGATGATGAGGACGATGGGGATGAGAAAGGTGAGGGGGCTAACAGTCAGTGGGCGGGGGCTCTGGGTTAGGTCTGACCCACACGGGGTTCGTCTAGGTGTGCATTGCAGCTTAGCACTTGAGGCTCACACCTTCCCATCTCTCACATCCTCCTGTCCTAGAAGATGACGAAGAGGATAAAGATGACATCCCTGGGCCCTCAACTGGGGGCAGCCTCCGAGACCCTGAGCCAGAGCAGGCTGGGCCCAGCTCTGGAGTCACCAACAGGTGCCCATTCCTCCTGGACAATTGCCTTGGCACATCTCAGTGGCCCCCAAGGCGACGGCGCAAGCAGCTATTCACCCTGCAGACGGTGAACTCCAATGGGACCAGTGACCGCACAACCTCCCCTGAAGAAGTCCATGGTATTCTCCTTTGGCTATCAGCGAGGGCTGGGGAGGCCGGAGGGGAGATTTCCTGGCAGCAGGAACCATGACCATCTCTCCCTCGCCCCCAGCCCAGCCATACATTGCTATTGACTGGGAGCCAGAGATGAAGAAGCGTTACTATGACGAGGTAGAGGCTGAGGTAAATGAGATCCCAGGGATGGGGGGTACTTTCAGCTCTTGCCCCTCAACTCGTCGTACGTCCTCCCCACAACTCCTCTAGCTGGGAACAGAGCCAAGAGATCCAGGTCGAGCCTGGTCTTGGGGCCTGAACACCTACTGAGAGCTCCAGGGCCTGAGGTTCCTAGCTTCAAAGTCGGTGCTCTGACCCACTCGGTGTGTGTCTCCCCTCCTGGGCCCCTACTCCCCATTTCTCCACCCGTCCTCACACCCGGCCACCTGGCCGTCTGCTCACCCAACCCTAGGGCTACGTGAAGCATGACTGCGTTGGGTACGTGATGAAGAAGGCTCCCGTGCGGCTGCAGGAGTGCATTGAGCTCTTCACCACTGTGGAGACCCTGGAGAAGGAAAACCCCTGGTGAGGGCCAGAGCGGGGCCTGTGTGTGGGGGTTTCATTGGATGGCACTACTATATTTAGCTTTTTTATTGTTTTTTTTTCCGAGACAGAATCTGGCTCTGTCACCCAGACTGAAGTGCAGTGGCGCAATCTCGGCTCGCTGCAACCTCTGCCTCCCAGGATCAAGCAATTCTCCTGCCTAAGCCTCCTGAGTAGCTGGGATTATAGGCACCCGTTACCATGCCTGGCTAGTTTTTGTATTTTTAGTAGAAACAGGTTTCGCCATGTTGGCCAGTCTGGTCTCGAACTCCTGATCTCAGGTGATCTTGTCTTCATCTTGTCTTCAGTTGTCTCTTCCAAAGTGCTGGACACTTCCAAAGTGCTGGAATTACAGGCGTGAGCCACCGCATCCGGCCTATATTTAGCTTTTTAAATATATCTCTCTCCTCCCTCCTCCATGCTCAAACCTTTCTTGCTACCCTGGCCACCGATCCCCTGAGCAGACTCCTACCCCAGAGCCTTGACCTGGGCTGTTCCTTCTCCGGGAATGTTGTTTCCCAATGATCTATAGGACTTCACTCCTTATGATGCTCAGGTCTCCGATCAAACATGACCTCATCAGAGAGACCTCCTCTGACTACCCTGTTAAAAATCACCCTTCCCCACCATCCCCCTCCATCCCCTCTCTGTGCTCTTTTCTTCCTAGCCAAGCATTACTTTCTAGCTCTGCGATGCCACTTGATGTCATGTCTTCTATCCCCTTTTGTGTTATTTGTCATCGTTACAGTCAACTCCTTGAGGGTGAAGACTTAAGTTCACTGTGTGTTGCTTCTACCTGTTTATAATAGTGTTGAGTGTTCGGTTCATGCTCAGTAGGCACTTGCAGAATAAACAAAAAGAGAACCAAAACCATACTCTCTAGTCTCAGAAATAAGAGCAGCATGTCCGTGGAGCAGAAATGGAACAAAAATACAAAATAGTTCCAAAGGGTTAAGCAATCAATAAATACTGCTGAATGAATGAATGACTAAAATATGAAGAGAGGAAACTAGAAGGATAGAGGTGGGCTCTAAAATAAGACTAGCATCTCATGGAGCAGAAATCAAACAAAAATGCAAACAGTAGTATGAGCGCATATAGAAAAGACAATCAGTAAGCACTTGACGAGTGAGTGAAAGGATTTTAACAGGAACAGAGCAAACGAGAATACTTGATGGGCTAATAGTAAGAGCAGTGTCTCTGTGAGCCAGACATGGCACATGAGAGGCAGTACAAAGGGCACACAGTAGGTGCTCAGAAAGTCTGTTTTGTCTGGGCATGCTGGCTCATGCCTGTCATCCCGGCACTTTGGGAGGCCGAGACAGGTGGATCACCTGAGGTCAGCCTGACCAACATGGCGAAACCCTGTCTCTATTAAAAATACAAGAATTAGTCGAGCATGGTGGTGCATGCCTGTAATTCCAGCTACTCGGGAGGCTAAGGCAGGAGAATCCCTTGAACTCAGGAGGAGGAGGCTGCAGTGATCCAAGATCGCGCCACTGTACTCCAGCCTGGGCAACAGAGCGAGTCTCTGTCTCAAAGAAAAAGTCCATTTGCTGACTTGGGCTCTGTCTGTAGGTACTGCCCCTCCTGCAAGCAGCACCAGCTGGCCACCAAGAAGCTGGACCTGTGGATGCTGCCGGAGATTCTCATCATCCACCTGAAACGCTTTTCCTACACCAAGTTCTCCCGAGAGAAGCTGGACACCCTCGTGGAGTTTCCTATCCGGTCAGGGGCCAGGGAGAGGATGGCTGGGGAAGGCAGGGAAAGGAGGGGTATACCAGTATTAACCCTTTCCCCACCCACAGGGACCTGGACTTCTCTGAGTTTGTCATCCAGCCACAGAATGAGTTGAATCCAGAGCTGTACAAATACGACCTCATCGCGGTTTCCAACCATTATGGGGGCATGCGTGATGGACACTGTATGTGCCAGGCTGTGGGTGGGGCCTGCCGTGGGGGGCGATCAGGACACTGTATGTGCCAGGCTGTGGGTGGGGCCTGCTGGGGGGTGATCAGGACCTTCCCAGTGAGTGACTAGGGATGTGAGTCAGTGGTGAGGTTATCGTGGTGGGAGGAGTGACAGAGTGAATCTGGACACTTCTGAGAGGCAGGAAGGGTGGATGAGGATAACTGTTCCTCCCTTTCAGACACAACATTTGCCTGCAATAAGGACAGCGGCCAGTGGCACTACTTTGATGACAACAGTGTCTCCCCTGTGAATGAGAATCAGATTGAGGTGTGACTTCCATCCTCCCTCGTCCCCTTCTTCCCTTCTGACTCCACCTTCCCACCCCTACAATCCACACTGACTCCTGTCCTCTCCCCACAGTCCAAGGCAGCCTATGTCCTCTTCTACCAACGCCAGGACGTGGCGCGACGCCTGCTGTCCCCAGCCGGCTCATCTGGCGCCCCAGCCTCCCCTGCCTGCAGCTCCCCACCCAGCTCTGAGTTCATGGATGTTAATTGAGAGCCCTGGGTCCTGCCACAGAAAAAAAAGCTCTCTCTGCAATCTCGCTTCTCGTGTCCGCCCCTCTTCTCTTATTCGTGTTAGGTGCCCCCGCCAGACATTGCAGGCTTAGTCGTGGCTACTGTTTTCCTGTGCCGCTGCATCGCTCTCTCCCAGGAAAGAACAGGTCGTGTCTCCTCCTGGCAGTGCGCGCCCCGCCTGTGTTTGCCCTTCCAGCAGTTGACCCTCCCTTGTAGTCTTTATTTATGGTCGTGCCCTTCCCTCTCCTCAGCCCGAAGTGTTCTGCGTGGGTGGTGATGGGGGTTCACCTGAACACAGAGTGTATTTTCTTATTGAGGACCTGTACCTTCTGCTGTCTGTGTGTATATATAAAGCGCCAGTCTGCTCCCCACTCAGCAGTGTGGTTTTTTCCTCCGTGGACTTAACTAAGCACCAGTTTTGTGCCTGTGTTCTGTGTTCTTATCAAAGGCCAGGTGTGTGATGGGTGCAGCTCTGAGTGATTAGTGAGCACCAGCTGTGGGCTGGGTGCTGCTGTTCTAAGTGCTTTGAAAGCACCCTCTGTGTGCCAGGCACGATTCCAAGCACCAATGGCATGCCTAGTTTTTTCCAAAACATTTTCCAAATACTGATACGTAATCCTCACAACAATCTCATGCAAGAGTTGTCATCGCCAGTTTCGGATGGGGATACTGAGGTACAGAGGTCACAGAATTGCTCACGGCCTGTCAGGAGGTCAGTATACCTCATGTGCTGCCCTAGAGTCGGTGCCTGGAGGGGGTGCTTGGCTTGTCTGGACCCAGGACTGCTACTTAATCTGCAGACATGAGCTGCCCTACAGGCAATGTGGAAATGGAGCACGTGGAACAGATGCATCCATGTGGGCAAATTTGTGGTTTGGGAACATAAAAATACTCTCAGGCCAGGTGCCACCTGTTATCTGAACACTTTGGGAGGCCAAGGCAGGAAGATCACTTGGGCCCTGGACGTTGAGGTTGCAGTGAGCTATGATCGTGCCACTGCACTCCAGTCTGGGCCACAGAGTAAGACCCCGTCTCAGAAAAAAAAGGATGCTATTCCCCAGATCACCTCACAGACCCCAGTAGTGACCTCTGAGATTTTTGTCCCCCTGAGACCTCCTTTGGAGATGGTACATGCACTTGGCAGACCAGCCAACCTGCCAGGACAAATGTGCTGTGTATGTGTGGCCCCTGTTGTCAGCCCCCTCTCCCATCATGACCCCAGCTCCCACACCAGACAGGTTCCCTCCAACCTCACCCCAGACGACACTGAACACCTGCCCCAGGATCGACATAAATTAGCCATCCAACGCCTCACACTGATGGATGAAGGGAATCCTGATCGGTGGCAGCTGAGGGACCATTCCCATGGTCAGGGCCTCAACACTCCGTCCAGCCTTCTGCCTTTGCACTGGGTCTGGGCGTACCCACTGTGAGGGTCACTCAGCCCCAGCATTGCCACCCACAAACCTCCCAGTCACTCTGCTGACACAGGCAGGAATCAAGGCAGTTGCTGTGAGGAGCCCAGCTCAAACTGACTTAGCAAAAGTAAGAACAGAAATACTAGTTTCAGGTATGACTGGATCCAGGAACTCAAAAGCTGTCATCGAAGGCTCATGAAGACCCTATGACTGAAGCACTACAATCAGTCACCCCATTTTGCAGATAAGGAAGCAGGCATAAAGAGCTAGGTGAGAATGGGCTCTAAGGGCTGGGCACAGTGGCTCACACCTGTAATGCCAGCACTTTGGCAAGCCGAGGTGGGTGGATCACCTGAGGTCAGGAGTTCGAGACCAGCCTGGCCAGCATGGCAAAACCCCATCTCTACTAAAAATACAAAAGTTACCCAGGCATGGTGGCACACGCCTGTAATCCCAGCCACTCAGGAGGCTGAGGCAGGACAATTGCTTGAACCCAGGAGGCGGAGGCTGCAGTGATCCGAGATTGCGCCACTGCACTCCAGCCTGGGTGAGAGTGAGACTCTGTCACAACAAAAACAATGAACTGTAAGTACAGGAATGTCTCCTTACTGGTAATCAGTCCCAGACCAAGCCCACCCAAAGTAAATCCATTTGAAATAACTTCTCTGATCTAACCAGACATCTTGAATCAAGACCTGCCTAAGACTCAGGAGAAATAAGAGACAACTGGCTCACGCCTGTAATCCCAGCATTTTGGGAGGCCGAGGCAGGCAGATTATTTGAGGTCAGGAGTTTGAAACCAGCCTGTCCAACATGGCAAAAACCCATCTCTACTAAAACTACAAAAATTAGCCAGTCATGGTGGCACGTGCCTGTAGTCCCAGCTACTGGGAGGGTGAGGCAGAATTGCTTGAACTGGGGAGGCGGAGGTTGCAGTGAGCTGAGATAGCAACACTGCACTCCAGCCTGGGCAACAGAGCAAGACTCCATCTCACAAAAAACAAACAAACAGACAAACAAAAAACATATCATACTAAAGAACAGAAAACAGGTGGACAAATAGAAAACACATACATAACAATTTGCAAATAAGATCTCTGCTCCCTCCAGTTCAAGGGAGGGAACTGAGAATGAGGCAACTGCTTTGAGACTGACCAAGATTGCCATCGTGCCAGGCAGACAGTGAGGAAGGGCAAGTAAAATGCCACAATACTCCTATTTTGAAGATGGCTTTTTCTTGGTTGGACAGTTGCTGTAAACTTTTGACCATTGTATTAGTCTGTTCTCACACTGCTATAAAAAAATACCTGAGACTGGGTAATTTATAAAGAAAAGAGGCTTAATTGGCTCATGGTTCTGCAGGCTCTACAGGAAGTATGGCTGAAAGGTCTTAGGAAACTTGCAATCACCGTGGAAAGGTGAAGGGGAAGCAGGCACGTCTTACCTGTCCTGGAGCAGGAGGAAGAGAGTGAAGTGGGGAGGTGCCACACACTTTTAAACAACCAGATGTCATGAGAAGTCACTATCGTGAGAACAGCAAGGGAGAAATCTGCCCCCATGATCCAATCACCTACCAGGTCACTCCTCCAACATTGGGGATTGCAATTCTGTATGAGAGTTGAGCAGAGACACAAGTCCAAACCATTATCAACTATTTTCCAGCACTCCGACACAGTTAGCTCTAACAATTCTTGCTTTTTGATGATTCTGTTAAGGAGCCAGAGCCTGGAGCTTCTTAGTCTTTCATTTTGGTGACATCACTCCTCTTTCTTTTTTGTTTGTTTTTGTTTTTTGTTGTTGATGGTTTTTGTTTGTTTGTTTGTTTGTTTGAGACAGAGTCTCACTCTGTTGTCCAGGCTGGAGTGCAGTGGCACAATCTTGGCTAACTGCAAGCTCCGCCTCCCGGGTTCATGCCATTCTGCCTCAGCCTCCCAAGTAGCTGGGACTACAGGTGTGTGCCACCACACCCAGCTAATTTTTTCTTTTTTTTTTCTTTTTTCTTTTTTTTTGGTAATAGAATTTATTCAAATGTGCCTTAATATAGGCGCTGGGGCTTGCCCATGGTGCTCTTGATATATAAGGCCCGGACATTCTGCCGGTTTTTCTTGAGCAATGACACCAAGAAGTTGACAGCCAGGTGAATGTTATACACAAGCTCATCATCTGTCATCTTCACGTGACCAACAGCTACAGCCAGACATAACACCTTCTTCATTTGGAACTTGATTGTGGACTTCACCTCATCCACTTTGGCCACCATGTTTTCGTTGTGTGTGAGCAGGGAAGGGAACTTTCCTGCCTTATTTAGTCCTGGGCCAAGGATTCGTGGAATCTGCTTGATCAGAGACTCTGAGGCCAAAAACGCATCATACTTCTTGGCCAGTTTCTTGACCAGTTTTTTATTCTTGTTGAGTTTTTTCAGCGCCTCGATGTCCATGTGAGGGATATCCACGGCCTTGGCCTCGTCACAGTGCTGCTGGTCCCCCAGGACACACACAGAGAACTTGGGGCGGGGAGTGGACTTAAGCCTGACGGTGCCCGAGAAGCGCTTGTCTTTCTGGGGGTCATAGTTCCTCAAGCTGATCTGCAACTCCACTGTCTCCAGGAACTTGCGGCGCTTGCGCTGGTTCCCGTGCAGGACTTCCCGCACCGCCTCGTATAGGGTGTCGCGAGAGACTTTGCTGCTCATGGCTTCTCACGCCGCTCTAACCGGAAAAGACTGTTTTCTTGTTAATTCACTCAATATGATTTCTACACACAGCAGATCAAAAAAAGTTGTGAGTTCAGCTTTCTCCACTGTTTGGAGGATACAGCTTTAGAGGATATGTACGAAGTTGAGACCATTGGCATTTGGACCTCAGTGGACACTGTGAGGTGCTGCATCATTGTAAGACTGGAGTCCACAGCACTGGAGGAGGAGGATGACAAACATCATCTGTCTAGGCTCAGTCTGGAAGAATTTCTTCAACACTCAGCTGGGGCGCCATCCACAATCTCCTGGAAATGCTCCAACCCTGTAATTATATTCTGCCTCTCAAAATCAGTCTTTGTTTTCTAATTCAATAATGCTCCATTTTATCATGCTCATTTTAGATACTTTCTTCTCTCATTTCAAGAGTTTAAATAACAGACATCTATCACAACTCTAGGAGGAGGTAGGTAAGGCAGAGCAGCGCTTCAGAATTAGGTCCCACCCCCAAAGCCTCTCTCAGCAATCAGGCTAAGACACCCCACAGGCTGTCTCTGCCTCCCCTTTCCCACAACACAATCACCAGCTTCTCCAATGCATGCAATTGGAGCATCGCCTGGCCTGAAGGGCAGCACCACCCCATGGGACCATCCTTGATGATTAGGAAAGAAGAAACTATTTCTGCCAGACTGTCTTTGCAGTTTCGTTTCAGAAACCTCATTTAGTTCTTCAGCTGTTTTAAGCAATGTTTCAGAAGGAAAAACTTTATCATTTACGAGAATCATTTGTTGATGCTCATACATTGCCTTTGGGTGTTACCCCTTCACAGTTGTTATGGGGAGATACAAAAAAAAAAAAAAAAAAAAAACAAAAAAAAACAAAAAACCCAGTAGATTTAGTTCCCCTTATCACTCATTCCATTAATAACCCTTGAGTACTTATTATGTACAAGGCAATGTAGAATATGAACCTATGAATCACATCTAGAATTTGTCTATAAGAAACATGGGCTATAAAAATAGGCTCTGTTTACTAGGCTGATAACAAATCCTTTCTAAAACTCATCCTACATGAGGTGAAATCAATGCAGAGGTCAAGAATCTCAAGTGGTATACAGTCTAGGTGAGGCCATAAAGATGAATCTCAGGATAGACTGCCTTCAACTGAACTAGACATGTTACTGTTAGAATAGTTCCACTGGAGAACTGGTTGTTTAAAAGACATTTCAGGCACAAGTGTTTGGCTGCATAAAGAAAAGAAGACCCCAGATTTAGAGTTACATCTGTTGTAAATGTAGAACAGCTGCATGCGATGTAAGGGTAGTTCACATTCAATCCCCAGGGCACCATTTACATAGACTGGGACATGGCCTGCATTGTGCAGTCTACACAATTGCATGCAATAGCTTTATATGAATGTTTCTGGAAAAAAATACAGACTTTATCTGAAAGGATGATTTATACTTCCTAATTTAACTATTCACATTTTGGGATTTGCTTGGAGCCAAACCAGATTTCTGGCTTTTTGTTGCCAAAGTAGATTTTAGGAAAATCCTGCAAATATGGGTTTGACCAAAGTTTTCTACTCTCAACTTCCTGATAAAATGGTCTAGTCCTCACTTTTAGTAACAATCTCAGCCCCACTATCACTGTAAAGATCCTAACTGGGAAAACTACTTCTGGACCTTTCTCTCCGGTCAGTGATTATGATCTTTTACCTTTTTTCTTTGCAAAACCTTTCTGTTTTCTGGTCTCTGCTTGAAAACTGAAAATATAGTTTATACTATGAGTTGAAGATGTTAATGTGCTTTATAATCACTTCAGATAACATACATGCATTGGACAAATAACTCTTTAACTCCCTGTCCTCAGGTTGTGGTTTTTGGCAAAAGCATTTTTTTTTTTTTTCATAACCTTTGTCTTCTGATCCTCCATTAATCCACACTTTACACCCTCCCTTCCTTACCCTTGGGTCTTTTCTCACTCTGACTTCCCCAGGGCTTCCTCTCAGTACACACCTGTAAGTTTAAGTAATTCCTACTTCATAGTCCTGTAAGTTTAAGTCATTCCTACTTCATAATCCTTCATAATCCTTTGTCCACAGGTTGGATGAAGGTATGGATTGGTAAAAGCAGACAGGAGAATCCGTGATGGCCTTTGGAACTCCAGGTCCTGTGGAGTAGAGGGAGAGGAGTAAAGATGAAGCTAAGGTCTTTGAATGCAGATGGTGTGGAGGTAATACTTCAAGTGCTTTGATGCATTCTCATGAGAGTAAGGTGTAGAAGGTCTCTCGATGACTTCAACTTTGAAATGCAACTTTTCTATCAGATGTGTGTGTACACTCTTTATGCACCTGAATACTCATTTCCCAAAGGAGTCATTAGTCTTTGTCTAAGCCCTAAAGAGGGAGACAAACAATTTTCTTATTTATTTACTTATTTATTTTTTAATTTACTTCAAGTTCTGGATATGTGTGCAGAACGTGCAGGTTTGTTATATAGGTATACATGTGCCATGGCAGTTTGCTGCACCTATTAATCCATCATCTAGGTTTTAAGCCCCGCATGCATTAGGTATTTGTCCTGATGCTCTCCATCCCCATATTCCCCAACCCCCGACAAACCCCAGTGTGTGATGTTCCCCTGTGTCCATGTGTTCTCATTGTCCAACTCCCACTTATAAGTGAGAAAATGCAGTGTTTGGTTTTCTATCCTTGTGACAGTTTGCTTAGACTGATGGTTTCCAGCTTCATCCATGTCCCTGCAAAGGACATGAACTCACCCTTTTTTATGGCTGCATAGTATTCCATGGTGTATATGTGCCACATTTTCTTATGTAGGCATGATTGATGAAGCCATTGGCTGGAGATGGATGATTACCTCAATCTCCAGACCCTCTCCCCTCCCTAGAGGTCCAGGGTGGGGCTGGCAAACAGCCCTCATTTGAAGCCATCTAGGGGCCCTCCAAGAGTCACCTCATTGGCATAAACTCAGGGATGATCATAAACTCAGGGATGATTGAAAGAGGCATGTTATGAACAACAAGATGATCCTGTCACGTCATCATTCAGGAAATTATAAGAGTTTTAAGAGCTCTGTCTCAGGAACCAGGAACAAAGACCAAATGTATACTTACTCTTTTTTTTGAGATGGAGTCTCTGTCACCCAGACTGGAGTGCAGTGGCACGATCTTGGCTCACTGCAAGCTCCGCCTCCGAGGTTCACGCCATTCTCCTGCCTTAGTCTCCCGAGTAGCTGGGACTACAGGCGCCCGCCACTATGCCCACCTAATTTTTTGTATTTTTAGTAGAGACGGGGTTTCACCGCGTTAGCCAGAATGGTCTCGATCTCCTGACTGCCTCAGCCTCTCAAAGTGCTGGGATTACAGACGTGAGCCACCACACCCGGCCTACTTACTCTTTTACCACAATATCACACATAAAGTTATAATAATAGTTGTGTTAATGTCCTTCACTGCTAATCTAACATCCTTGTCAGTTCTGAGTCTGTTTTGATTGATTGATTATTCTCCTCATTATGGGTACTTTTTCCCTTCAAAGGCATTCCTGGGTAATCTTTGCTTGGATCTCAGACATTGTGCATTTTACCTTATCAGTTGCTGGATATTTTTGTATTCCTAAAAGTATCCTGGAGCTTTTGTTCTGGGATGCATTTCATTGTTTCTTTCTTTCTTTCTTGACTGTTGTGAATAGTGCTGCAGTAAGCATGGGAGTGCAGGTATCTCTTCAACATGATTTCATATCCTTTGGATATATACCCAGTAGTGGGTTTGCTGGATCATATGGTGGTTCTACTGTTAACTTTTTGAGGAACCTCCTACACTTTTCCATAATGTCTATACTAATTTACATTCCCACCAACAGCCTGCAAGGGTTCCCTTAATGCCATATCCTCACCAACACTTGTTATCTTTTGCCTTTCTGATAATAGTCATTCCACCAGTAATATCTCATTGTGATTTTGATTTGTATTTCACTGCTGATTAGTGATGTTGAACATTTTTCTCATATACCTGTTGGCCATACATATGTCTTCTTTTGAGAAATGTCTGTTCAGTTTCTTTGCCCTTCTTTTTTTCTTTTTCTTTTTTTCTTTTCTTTTTTTTGAGATGGAGTCTCACTCTGTCGCCCAGGCTGGAGTGTAGTGGCACAATCTTGGCTCACTGCAACCTCTGTCTCCTGGGTTCAAGTGATCCTCCTGCCTCAACCTCCGTAGTAGCTGGTACTACAAGGGTGCACCACCATGCATGGCTAATTTTTTTGTTTTGTTTTGTTTTTGTTTTGTTTTTTGTTTTTGTTTTTTTGAGACAGAGTCTTGCTCTGTCGCCCAGGCTGGAGTGCAGTGGCACAATCTCAGCTCACCGCAACCTCCGCCTCCTGGGTTCACGCCATTCTCCTGCCTCAGCCTCCCGAGTAGCTGGGACTATAGGCCCTCACCACTACACCCAACTAATATTTTGTATTCTTTAGTAGAGACAGGGTTTCACTGTGTTAGCCAGGATGGTCTCAATCTCCTGACCTCATAATCTGCCTGCCTTGACCTCCTAAAGTGCTGGGATTATAGGCGTGAGCCACCGCGCCTGGCCAATTTTTGTATTTTTAATAGAGATGGGGTTTCACCCTGTTGGCCAGGCTGGTCTTGAACTCCTAACCTCAAGTGATCCACCCGCCTCAGCCTTTCAAAGTGCTGGGATTATAGGTGTGAGCCACCGCGCCCAGCCAACCTTACTATTTTTGTGCAAGATTTCTTGGCTTTTAGGAGCCTCTCTCACTCTCTTCCCCCCCCCAACCCCTTTTTTCCTTTTTCCTTAAATCCAGGGACAGACTGGATATTCTGGGTCTTTTGTGATTCCATATAAATTTTAGGATTTTTTTTTTTTTATTTCTGTGAAGAATGTCTTTTTTTATTTTTATTTATTTATTTATTTATTGACACAGCATCTCGCTCTGTCACCCAGGTGTGATCTTGGCTCACTGCAACCTCTGCCTCCCAGGTTGAAGCAATTCTTATGCCTCAGCCTCCCGAGTAACTGGGATTACAGGCACCTGCCACTATGCCTGGCTAATTTTGTATTTTAGTAGCGACGGGGTTTCACCAGGTTGGTCAAGCTGATTACGAACTCTTGACCTCAAGTGATCCACCCGACTCAGCCTCCCAAAGTGCTAGGATCACAGGCGTGAGCCACTGCACCCGGCTGGTATTGTATTTTTGAGACAGAGTCTCTCACTCTGTTGCCGAGGCTGGGGTGCAGTGGCATGATCACGGCTTACTGCAGCTTTGATCTCCCGGGCTCAAGTGATCTTCCTGCCACAGCCTCCCAAGTATTTGGGACCACAGGTGTGCACCACCACACCTGGCTATTTTTTTTTATTTTTTTATTTTTTTGTAGAAACAAGGTCTTACTATATTGCCCCGGCCAGTCTCAAACTCCTGAGCTGAAGAGATCATCCCACCTCAGCCTCCCAAAGTGCTGGGATTATAGGCGTGAGCCACTGCACCCAGCCAAATTCTTTCTTCTGAGGAGGCAAGAATTGAGGTTGCTGCAGAGCTGGATGGATTTGCCACTGCTAACAGGCTTACATCATTTGTTTCCGCTGTCCTCCATTTTCTGATGTTATTGTTTTGAAAACCGTCATTGCACGTACTTTGTGTAAATCTATTGTTTCAAGCAGGTAGTAAGTCTTGTCCCTGTTACTCCATCTTGGCCAGAAGCAGAAGTGCTTTCCCACAACTTTTACAAATGTACTTTGCTCTTCTTCTTTTTCATTTCTGGAGATAGAGGCTTACTTAGCTCAGTAATTATTCAAACTTTTGCCTCGATATGTTTCTAATCATAGATACTAAAAGACAGTAAAAACTCCATTTACATACATGTATTACTTTTAACACTGTTGGA